>NW_020884872.1:77366475-77494086 GCF_003945725.1 Corapipo altera
TTCTAGAAGAAATAGTTCTAGAAGAAATAGTTCTAGAAGAAATAGTTTAACCATGAAAATAGCCAAACCTTCTCCATACCACTGGAAAACACTGAAGCTGTGTGGTCTTTTGCTAAGTATTTTCAACTGGAAAACCATGAACTCCATGCCTTTCATTTTTATTTTTTTTTTAATTTCATGATTTCTTCATTTGTACATGTAATTTGCTTCTTTGAGTGGGACAAATACATCATAAGGACAGAAGCAAACAAAATTAACCTGCTTTGAACCTCTGGGTGACACTGCGACAGACCTTTGCCTCGTAATTCCAGATCTGGAGGCAGTCTCGTTCACCAAGAGTAGAATCTGATGCTAAATAGATATTTTGCATTGGAGCAGCGTTGTAGTGCTGTGGACGTTTTCAACAGGTTGGTGCCTTTTTGTAAAACCAGCGCAGGGACAGGAACGGGGCGAGGCCGCAGCCGGCGCAGTAGCGCCGAGCACCGCCAGGGGGCGCCGTGGCCCCACCGATGCCCGTTCCTGCTCCCGGTTGCTCCAAGCGCAGGGACAACGCGGACGAAACCAACCTTTTACGTGCCCCTCAGTGGAGGGCAGGCACCGCTGCCGCACTGAAAGGAGCTGCTGGGTTGTCTCGGTTTCGAACACGGAATTCAGTACCTTATGAACGCCTCTGATGCTGATAAACCACCTCAGATAAGCCAGCTTTGTGGTTTCTTTGCAGAACTCAAGGATACAGACAAGGTGAATCTCTGGATCGTTTTTTTTTCTCTTTCAAGTGTAAAGGTTTGACTGAAAGCCTGCTGTGAAGGTCTCCTGTGTGTTTAACCCGAAGTGTTTAGCACAACAGGATACAGAAGCAGGCATTTCTCAAAGCACCTCGATACCTAACACATAAACACTTATAGATCTGCCCCTAACCTCAAAAGAAAAAAAAAAAAAAACACAAGTTGAAAATAAGATTTAGAATGGAATTCAATATCTATTTCTACTTATAACTAAATTATGATCATACGAGAAGGAAAAAAACTTATACTCTCTTATTTGGGCACAAAACATAGCATCTTTTTCCACTGAACTGGGATTTGCTTCATGCCAATATTTGGAAATGCTGAAAAAAAATTTTAAAAATATGGTTCTTACTTTTCCATTTTTATTAATGTGTCATATGCACTAGGATTTCATAACAAAATTCTAATGTTCAATGATCCTAAATATCTAATGTTAAGAATCCGTGTGGAACTCTACCCCAACTGCTAGAATAAAATAAGAATTTAAAGCAATCTGGGAATTTGAACACTTCACATACTCATCATATAATTATATATAGTAGACTAACTGTGCCACTGCCACTATAGGGACTGAAATAAACCGTAAAACCAGTTTGACAAGCGAGTTAAACCACTGTTCTGTTCCTGTCCGTATGGTCACATTTTCCTCTTGACTTCCATCCTGCACTTTTTAATATGGCATGGCTGTTGCAAGAATATAATATAGTCAACAATCATCTGCGTACTTTAAAATTCTAGTGCTTCTGCAAACTTCCTAGCAGAAGGAAGGGGTGACATTTAAAGATTTTATTGTTTTAGAAAACATTGAATAATATACTGACTTGTGTACTGATTTAAGTGGTCAAACCATGCTGCAGTAGACAGAATTTCAAAGGAAATAGAATACAGTTCTTTCCCCTGCTGATTCAACTGCTGAGCTACGCAGCTTGTGATGAATATGCAACTGATTCCTAATGGAAATGAGAAACAGATAGGAAAACTGCATAGTTTTGTGTTTTAGGGAAGTTTCCAAACAATAAACAAAACTACTGACATGTGGCAGAATGAGGTGGAGCTCAGCATAAGGGCACAGACAAGTACATGTGGTGTCTCAGTACCAGGGAGCCATTGAGGGGTTTGGCACACCGACCTGATGCCACTTGGGCTGTCTCACAGCCTGGTATCCTGTGGAGATGCGTGATACTGGCAGGCAGGACACAGGACCTGGGAAAAATGTGCTGAATGTTTATTTTAATCCCAGTTGTAACACCTAGAGGTCTGCTGTCCCTGTGCATGGACAGTGAGCTCACACATGGCTGGGTAGAGGTGTCTAGAAACAGGCTCTGGCAGTGTCACTTTAGGTGCTGCGTGGAGCCTTACCTGGCCTGGAGCCCCTGCACTAGGACAGGGAAAGGCTGGTATAAACACAGCACCGTGCTAGTCTGCTCTGCCTGGGGGTCTCAGGCACTACGGAGACCTCCCAGATGATACTTGGTATTTTTCTGTCAGGAACTGAACACCCTGTACAGATACAGAGTAGTTTATATGTGTAAAGACACAGAGACTCATTCTTCAAGGACGATTCTCCACTGATACAATTGATCAGACATGGGACTAAAGCCCAGAGTTTATTAATCCTGATGTTGTCTTTCTTGAGCATAATTCCCTTTCCCTAGCTATAGTATATAAACACTTTATATATGTGTATATGTTTATAAAGTGTTTGGATAACATATAGAGAGAGTGTAATAGAACAACTAGATTTGCTGCACTAAAGATTTTAGCATGGGCTTATCTTTATATACATGCAGCTTTTCTATGCATGTATAAACTGTTTGCACACTCGAGGCTTAAGAAAATACAGAACACATTTACAAGTCTAGCTAATTGCAGTCCTTAGTATAGAGAATAAATATTCCAAAAATAAACTTGAAGTGCAAAAACAGCTGTAGCGAAGCATTCTAGATTAAGAACCATGAATTAGAATTGAATTATTTTAAGACACATTAGCAAAAGTATTGAAAATGTAAGATTTGTTTGTCTGAGAAACAGTCTCCCAAGTGGTGTCATAGAAGCAACTTTGCAACATTCAAAAAATAGACTGAATAAATTAGAATTTAAAAAAATCACACTAATAAGTCCTAATTACCTGGTAATAAAAGGCACCAGAAGCTTAATAATATGTTTTTGAGTCAAATTTCTGTGGTTACATTTCTTGCTATATTCTATCTTCATAGGTAACTGTCTGCTAGTCAGTCAACTGTCATGCCTACTTACTAATTTGTGCTCCTAACCCCTATAACATTTATTTTATTAAAAACAGATGTCTAAAAGAATCTATTTTCATATCAGTCATATTTTCTCCATAATTGACATAACAATCTGATAATATTATCTGGTAGACTTATTCTTACAAAAAAATAGACAACTAAATCAGTTTAGTATAAAGACTGTGGGAGATTAAAAGTTAATATATGACAGGACTCTGAGACTAACAGGGTATTCAGGTACCAAGGTGGGCATAATGTAGAATTCCTACTGAAATCACTAGCAGTTAGGGTACTCTTTAAGATGTAAGAAATATTAATACAGACTTTTGAAGTTACAAACATCAGTCTTTCCTGTAGGTTTCCATTCAGTATTTGCCTTAACTTGGTAATTGAATTGGTGAACGTGACTGGTCTTAAAAATATGCCAGTGTTTTCCTTACAGCTGGGTGTCAAATATGTATAGACTTTTAATACTCAACTTCCATTGCTGCCTCCTCATTTTTAAAAATCCAGTTAGGTGCAAGTCTGAATTGTTAGATACCTTTGACAAGGTGGCTCATTATCCCATGTTAGAAAAAAAAACGGTAGGAAATAGATCTGTGTCCATGAAGTCTTATAAATCCTAAGGAACCAAAGTTCTTAGCTCATATGTCACTGCCCAGTTGTTCTTATCATCTTTATATCTTGGGACCTGGAGCATACAACCAAAAGCACAAGTTTTGGCCAAAGCCAGATAATCAGCTTATTTCCATACCATTGAGAGGAATGAATATACTTGGACATTTTTTAAGTGATCAGCATAGTTGTAATCGACAGTGACATCACACAGTTGGAAGTTTAAGCTCAAAAGGAAAATAAATATAGCATTTTTTCCAGAAAAAAAAGTCCTGGATCCAAAATGGCTTCATTTCACTATGACTGGTAGTTTCTGAGAGTAATCATTTCATGTAGTCATTAGTTTATGCTGGCACAATAAGTAACCGCATGTTCCTCAGTGAAGTGAGAGCTTGTAATCTTAGAGATGGTGTACAGCAATCTGGACTGGTAAAGATGTAAGAAATCCAATAACTCAAAGTCCATCTGTACATTATTTCATAAGACCTCCTTGAAAATTCTTTTGGGAATATTCATAAATTGCAAAATAAGGGAATTTTCGGCATCTGTAACTGACAGGAGGGGAAGCAGCAGCTGCTCACAAGTTAAACAAAAATTCTAGCAAGAGGACACACAAGGAGTTTCTCCTTCACCTGTGACTCCAACTTTGTCTTCAGATCTGTGGTGGGAGCAGCATCCAGCAGCTTGTGGTCACCCTTCCAGTATTGTCACTAACTTGGGTCACCTAATATAGGCCTGTTTTCAGTTCAACAGCTCTATACTCTGAATCTAGACCTGACTGCATATACTGTATGAACCTGACTGGGAGTAATTGGTATTTGAAGCATACAGTCACTGATAAAATTAGACCTTGTTTGATGATTGCTTTTTCATAAGTTATGTGATGCCATTTATTGATATAAGTGGTGATGGGTCTAGAGACTAAGTCATATGATGAGTGGCTGAGGAAACTGAGGTTGTTTAGCCTGGAGAAAAGGAAGCTCAGGGAAGACATTATCACTCTCTACAACTACCTAAAAAGAAACTGTGGCAACAGGGGGCTTGTTCTCTTCTCCCAGGCAACAAGTGAAAGGACAAGGAGACAGCATCAAGCTGTGCCAGGAGAGGTTCAGGATGGACATAAGGAAGAATTTTTTCACTGAAGGTGTTTTCAAGATTGGAATGGTCTGTTCAGGGAAGTGGTGGAGTTACCATCCCTGGAAGTGGACAAGAAATGACTGAACATGGCACTTAGCCATGGTCTGGTTGACAAGGTGGTATTCACTCAAAGATTGGACTCAATAGTCTTGGAGATCTTTTCCAATTTTAATACTTCTGTGATTGGCCAGAGGTCATACAGTGCCTTTCTCATGTTTGCATTCATGTTAATGTTTTAGGTTCTATCACAGAAAAACAATACATTTTCCAGGAGCAGCTGCAGCAACATTGATGTTGCTATAGCCTGCTCATCTGTGCTTGGTTATGTAGAAACTTAGACACAAATATGTTCACGAGTTTTTCAAATCCTGCAGCACCTCAAGTATGGTGCCTCTGTACCTTTAACAGCAAAGACACATATCTAAAAAAAAGCTAAAAAACCAACCAACCAAAACCCCACAAAACAAAACAAGAAGGCATAATCATACAAAACCCCAAAACAAAATGAACAATCATGCAAAGAAATGACAAAAAAAAGCCCCAAACCCCAAGACAGAAAGAGATGGTCAAGTTCCTTGATAGAGAAAGCCACGTAGGACATGTATAAGCACATGTGGTAACAGATTCTGTCACACTGTCACACTCCCCATTCCTCCATCAAGTTTTTGGTGAAAATGTTGCACAAAGATACATGGAATTCCTACTCTCATTGGGAACCTCTTGTACTCTTACCTGCACATGCTGATGATCGACTTCCACACCTGGCTCCTTCACCTGCTAAGCAGCAGAGCCAAGTTTCCTTTGTCTTTTTTTTATTTGTAATTTAACTATATGACCTACTCTTGTTGCTTTGTGTGATGCCCAACAATATTTAATGTCTTAATCTTTTAATCTTTCTCATTTTATGCTCAAATGCTATTGCTGCTACTTTACATTCGTACTTCATAGTGTTTGTTTCCACTTTTATTTAATTCCTTCTTATTCTCAGGTATCTTCAAGTATAATCGTGTCTCTTTTGACAGTTCTCTTGCTTCAGAAGAGTTTGCCTTTACAATTTATATACTTTACTTGCTTCTCTTAGAGTTTACTCTGTCCTACACTCTTAGATTATTTTCTTAGGCAATTTTCTCAAAACATTGCTTCAACCACTTCCTTGATTTTGTTGTGGTTTCCTTTCCTGAAACCAATTATTCTTATTCCCGCTGCTCTCATCCCTTCTTTCTTTCCAAAACCAAATTTATAATCTATACAGCAGAGAGAAGAAAGCTGTGACAAACAATATAGAGTAGCTGCAGTTGATAGGTAATGACATAGATGAGTGATAAGATCTGAGAGTAAATTTTTAGCTTTATTTTAATCCAAATCTCTTGTTTTGTCATATTTTCACTTATGCATAAGTGGATGTAACATGATGTCACCATTAATTTCTCTTGACAGTTATAATCATGTTTTATTTTCACTTTCAAAGATCTCTAAAACATTTAAAGGTATACAGAAGAACCTTGTAAAATTTAGTAAGGAAGAAGCCATGAGAATTCTTTAAAAAAAATACATCTGAGATGTAGATAAATAATTATTTACTCAAATTTGTGTCTGAAAAAAACAGATAGGGATACTTTCTGCCTCATTTGAAAAACAACTAGTGATTTGTATTAAATAACTAACTGCCTTTAATAGAATGCTAATGTTTCTATAGGATGCTAAATAGCAGAATAAAATTATGAAAGGGATGAAGTCTATACACTATTGGAATTTATTGGAACTTAAAAGTCAGATAAGGTATCTGAGTGATACACACTAAAAGAAAGGAAGGAAATACTTTGGGCAAGAAACCCAGTAGTAACCTGTGTTCTCATTAAGCTTTTCAGAGGATTTTTAAGGATCAGAGGCAACTTCAGTTATGAAGATCACAACTAAACAAAGAAGGAAAAAAGAAAGAAACTGCAAAGTTTGCAACTTACATGTCATGAAAAGTTGAAGGGCTAAAATGTGCTTTGCAGATTAAGGAATATAAAGGTGCTGGACCCTTTGGCTTTATACAATGGATAAGAAACAAATTATGATTGACTTGAAATCAGTCTCTCCAGAATGATCAGAGAGTTATTCTTAGCAAACGGCTCAGCTCTAAAGTGAAGAATACTGTGTTCCTGCTCCTAACATCTGCAGGAGATCCATTGGCACACTGCAAGCTCTGCTGCTGGGCACCATGGCAGGATTGAGCCCACAATGAATTTGTTGTTGTACAAACCTGCTTTCTCCCCAACAGTATTGTAGAGCTTAAACAGGACAGCAAATGACACAAATCTGAAGAAATGTTTAGAAGCACTCTCTGGTTCCTCCTGCCTTTTAATAATTTGTCTGTTGGCATGTTTTTCCCCTTTGCCACACAGCTGATTTCTTTGTTATTAGTTCAGATTACTGTCAGCAGCTACTGTCAGTTCTGCTGTTTATAGTCACTATGATTCTCAAACTGGGTAAAGTTTATTTAGGTGAGGAAGGTGTATTTTTCACTTAAACAAAAGAAAGACAAGAAATGCTCTATTCTGTGGCACCCTGTGGTCCTTACTGGCAGCAGCAAAACCACTGTTAGTGTTGTGTTACTTGTGGTGGACTCTTCCCAAGCTGACTCAAACCTCCCCACTAAGGTGACCCAGAGCCTCAAATTTCTTTTCTTCTCTACCCTGACAAGAGGGAGACTTGCTGTCTGTACTCTCTGAATTTGTGATGTAAACAGCATTTTTTGTGGCTACCATTCTTGGCAAAAGTGTTGCTTTTAGGAACAAAAACCCCTTTGCTTGAAAAACAGGAAAAAGCAGTGAGGGCCACTCAGAAGTCTGTAATGCAGATCCCGTACTGAATGGACTTGAAACCAATGCTGTTACCCAAAAATCTTCTTGTGAGTTAAACGGTGCTTAAGAATAAGATTTACAGAGCCTAATGTCAGGTCACTGCTCCACCCCCCTCTGCCAGCTCAGCATGCTACCCTATACAGATTAAGAATTAATCTTACAGCAAGATAGTGGGATGAGATTTTGGATGTCACCACACTCCCTGTAGTGAGACAGGGAAGAACATCTCACAGTTTATTTCTTGGAGAGGTATGACACAGCCTCGGGGCTACCAAGTGAGATGCAACAGGTTCACAGCTCCAGAGAGAGAGCAGATTAGAAAAGATTTCATTTTACCTGGTATCAGGCCAGAATATGCTGACATTGTATTTTCTCCTCCCTACACACTTATCCCCAAGCCAGCCTTCTCAAACGGGCCATCATGACTGTTTCTTCTGCCTCTCCCAATCTTTTCTCATGTACCCCCATAGGTATGGCCAGAAAACAGAAATCCACTCCATAACTCTGTTCTATGTCTGCTGTGAAGCTTTATATACCACACTGTTCCCAAAGAGCACATGAAATGCAGGAGAACCATACTGCTCCATTAATATAGCCTAGAATGGTGTCTCCTGCTCTGCCCTGAGCAGCACACAGCACAGACATGCCCACACAGCATCGCTGCTTCACCAGCCCTATAACTCACAGTCCAATATCTGCACTTTACCACCACATGATTATGTTTAAGCCTTTGCGAAGGGTTAATCCACATCACGCAGGGCTTAACTGTAACTGCAATTTTGGGGCTGTGAGGGCTCTTCAATGAAATTTTTATGACTGATATATTCAAGTTAATTTTCTGGTAAAATTCATAATCAGAAGTCCAGTGGGATGTCCAAATACTGCTATTGAGAAACAAATCTTGGAATTGCTTGGAATGCTTGGAAACAGGAGTAGAGGTATCAGCAAAAATATGATACTCTCAGAGGAGATTGGAAATACCCTCAGAGGAAACTGGAGAAAGCAGCCCGTGTTCAACAAAAGATAAGAATTGAGATACACAGCACCCTAGAGATAAAAGAGAACATACAGAGACTCCATGGGAAAATTATTTTCCTTGTTTTTCATGGTTCTTTGCAAGAAAAATTGCCATTCATGGTTTTACGTTTTTATTTTGCATATATTTCCATGCACTGGGGCAGTAGTGTCCATGTTTTGTTACCCCACATGACCAAACCAGCAGACAGTATAACTGATAACGCTTCATTTCGAGATTTACTTGTAACTAGTGCAGTGCTTCTCCTATGAAAAACAATTACTGGTCATAACAAAAACCTGTATTTGCTGATTTCCTTCTATGACAACATCTTATTCATAAAATGAGGATGAACTTCTTTTCTGTTCCTCTCACTGAATCCCCCCGTGGGAGTGCCCTGCCCTGTAGCTGTGACGGAGGTGCCTGTCAGAACACAGGGTTTTGCTGCATCTGCTGGCACTGTCCTCCTGTCTTCAAGTTTCTCTCTCTCCATCTCAGGTTCTGCAGGAACAGGGCTGTCTCTCACTGCTCTGAGTATGGCAAGAACACCAAGGCCTCCCATAAAAAAAGCCTTCCAGACCCTGCTGCAGGAAGTCAGGGAATCCAAAAAGGCTTTTGCTATTGGGGGGAATGTGCCCTGGAGAGAAGTGTATGAATATAAATATCTTAGTTCATTTGGATGATTTATAGGAATATAATCCTGTCACCCTTAATTGTGAGAAAACTAACTTTTGTACTTAAATGGTGTTTGAAATGAAGTTTGGCCCACCTAGGAAGGAACAGGGCTGGGGAGGCACAGGACTGGGAATAAGCCACTGTAGGCTGGTACCCTCAGGCCAGCCAGCAGGAGAGAGGAAAGAAAAGGGGAAATCAAGAGAAAAGTATTAAGAAACGATTCTTGGAAATTACTCTAGAGCTCAGGTAGGGAGGTAAGTTTATGCACTCTGGTGTTGCAAGAAGTAGGTCACAGGCAAGATTTCCACGCAGTCTGCCTGGAAGCCATTCAAGCCATTCCCATAGCTGTGGTTTGGCCCAGGCTGCAGACTCCCTGTGACATGCCCAAAAAAAGCAGCACCTTCTGGAATCTTCTGCCAGCTCATTCTGGGCTCAAAGGGGGCTGAGCCACTCTGGGCCCCTTCTCCTGAGGCTGAGTTTGTTACAACTGGCCATAATTTTAGCTTTGTTCTCTGCTAAGATTATATAGCTCCCTACTGTAACAAGATGAATTATTTTTTATTTAATTGGCTAAATTATTTCAAGGCAAACATTTTTTTTACAAGTGACTTGGTATTATGGCTGTAATTTCCACTTCCTGAGGGCAGCACAGGGGAAAGGCAGAGATGTTCGGTGACGATGACTTTCTCAATCTCAATTTCAGTTCATCCTGGATAGTTTTACCAATACCAATGTAGCAATTCAGTAGGAAAAGAAAGGGCTAGAATAAAGGAAGAATTTACCCAAGTGCCTAATGACATTTTCTTCTTTCTTAGGCCCTGCCAAGAAAAAAAGATAAAGTTAGCTGATTCCTTACTTCCCAAAATGAGGACTGAACTAAAGGGAAAGCCACAAATTGCTTCTCATTCTGGTCACTCTCCACAACTGCACATATCAAAATCATCTGTAGGCAGGAGAAAATCTACAGTGCTATTCTGCAGCAGCTGCTGGAATGACACTGGGAGTTAATGTGCCCTACAAAACCTTAAAATCTCTTTTTTCAGACTGTACTCTCACGGTCTTTTCTTTCAGAAAAATAAGTTCTCAGCATGTGATGGAGAAAATATTATCCAGATGGGACTCCAAAGAAGTTACTACAAATTAACTTGTGGAATTAAAAAAAAAAATCGATGGAATTATTGTCTTTTATTTTAACAGACTATAACAAAGAGTTTATAAATCATCTGTTCTTTTTCTAATATCTTTTTCCAAGACAAAGTCTGAAAATGTAGTTCTTGATCCCACTTCAAATACTATAATTGTAAATGGAAGATAAAGAAAAAAAGACTAATATACCATGTTAACCAAGAAAAATTTTACATATCTTATAACTCTTTGTTGGTTTCTTACATCAGAGGTGATATGACAGAAATATAGGATCATATGTGTACAAAATATAGATTTACTGAAGTCCAAGAGGCAAAATACTGATCTAAAGAGAAATTATTTAATACTCAATAAAGGCTCTCTTGTGCAGCTCTTGAGCCTATTTCTCTGTAGAATTTCATCACTCTGAAAAATCTCCCTCCTATTTCAGACTGTCCCCTTTTTCCACTTCTAAGTTTTCACTCGATATCCATTGATACCATACAAGACCTTCCCTGTAACTCACATGTATAGGGGCACCGGTGTTAAGGCCAGGTGTTTTAAATTCTTTATGGGTTCATGACTGATTTAAAACAACATAAATATATGCAATATATTACATATGCAATGTAATAGTATGCACAAGTATTATCTTTTGCTGAATAGAAATATCACCTCTGATATCTAAAACAATTAAATGTCTTCCATAACCATCATTAATTAAGCCCAGAAACTCAAAATATAACCTATGTTTTTTAAATCATCTGGTAATCAAATAGAAAATAAAAATATTTGAAATATCTATGATTCCTAGTATCATTAGTTCTAAGGCATTGTCAATGTTATTAATATTTAATGCAGTTTTTCAACTCTATCACATTTCAGCTTCTGTATTACCAAGCAGATGTTTGAGTCATCATTCCCCTGATTTGATAAATGGCCATGAGGATCTGTCCTGGAACATTTGCAACCTCTACAAGAACTTCAGTCTTACCTAAAATGTCCAATTCTATAAGCCAAAACAGCTATGCGATGATTAACCTATATTTTGTCCCGGATACCACAGGCTGAGAGCAGCATAGTGCCCTGACTCTGTAGTTTTATACTCCCTTTGGCCACAAAAGCTCATCCTTGATTCAGTATTTAAGCTGCTCAAATTCCTGTATTTATTGGTAATACTTTTCGACAGGCATTTAATCTCGTACACTTGGGTTTTAACTATGAGGCCTATATACTAAACTTGAATCCACATTTCTGAAGTTTGCAAGCTTCTCCATAAGCCACAGACCTAGAGAGAGAGCACTTCATGAACTTACAGCCACTCATAACACGTGCTCCAGTAAGTACATCTCTGGCTTGACAATGTAGGAACTGCCATGGAGTTTAACAGCTGCTGGACTGCTATAAATGTGACTGTTTCACTTCCTTTCTTTATCATTAATTTGTGATGACTAGTGCTGTATGTAAGATTTGAGGTTTTCATATCCAATGTTTTTAAATGTCTTATCCTGTAATAGGCAATAAACATTTCTTCACTGGAATGCAAAAACTCATTCCGATGGAGGACAAAACAAAGCAAGTTCAAGGTACCTTAGAAATCATGATCTTCTGTGTCATTAAATTTTTTTTGCTTATTCTATTTATTTCTAGCTGTTGTGAGTCCAGTACCAGGATGTGAATTGTGATGTGTTTACTGGACTTTTTATTTTATTTCATTTCCTGACATAATATGGATGGTCAGCTCTAGGACACCTAGGATTGCAGATATTTCACCTTTCCAGATTTTGGGCCATGGTTTCCTTCCATCATCCCTTTTTTCCCTTTTAGTTTTAATAATTTCAAACAAATAAGAATATTAATTGTTCTTGATAGAGGTTTCAGATAAAGAACACAATTGCACTGTGTTTTGCTATTATTGTTATATTTGTGTTTATTTAGGAAGGGGTTTTTACCAATAAATGGTTAATTGTGAACTTACCTTCCAATATCTAACTAAGAAAAATTTCTTGAGCCATATCTTTCTCAAAGAACCTAATTTTTAACATACTCCTCCGCAGTGAATTTCAACTAGTGTATACATAATTTCATATAAAAAGTGCTAGTCCTTCAAGAGAAATGTGGAGGGGAAAACAGAAATACATGAGGAAAATATTTCAACATATAAATCAGCTTTTCTCCTGTGTCTTCTTTTTGTGGGAAAAATAAATACATTCACTAGCAATACTGCTGCTTTTTTAACTCTGCTTGAGACCGGAACTGTACTTGGGACAACTTGTAGCATCTTTCACAGCAGCAGGATAAAGAAGTAATTCCATCAAATCTTTTTCCTTGGTCCCATGACAGTCATTCAAATTAATCACTCAAATTAATTTGACTAATTTATTTAGGAGTCTGTGCCCCTTTATGAATACTGTACATTGTTATCTGCTTTCCTTCACTACTTCATCTGAATGCCCTGTGTTCTTAATGCCTAAATCATAGGATGTTCTCTAGTTAGCAAACCTGGTCTCTCTTATTGCATCTCTATACATTTTCAGATCCCAGGCCTGTCTAAAATCTGAGTTTATGTAAAATGAGATAGTCTTGGGAACTTTCATTAAAAAATTTAATATATTTATAAATACAGTGTGCAAGGCACATTAATGTTTTAGGAAAGTTTCTTGTCCCCTCGACTAACTGTTTAATTGGATGTATAGACTGTAATAACTGTTTTATTCATAACTGTTGGGTCATTGGCTTTTATTAAGGAGAATACGACTGACCTATCCTTAAAATGCTGCTGTCAAAAATTTCATTAACTCAGGTTAAATAATTACAGTGCATATTATTCATTCTCCCCTATGCCATGCCCATTGTAATAGTATGTGTATCAGTCCTACCATCTCAGGTTTGAGATTTAACCGAGAACTGTACAGGTTCAACATTTTAGCATTGGAGGTCTGCCCTTTGTTAATCAAGACAGTGGTCATTGCATCGGAATTTAACCACTTACCTCATACAGATGACTGACAGTAAGGTTACCCCTTGTGATGACTTGGTTTGGTTTGGTTTCAGTCTGAGTCAGGCACTATTCAAACATTTTAACAAAAAGCCCCTGGTACTTGTCAGCTACTCAGAGAAATCAGCATCTCTGTAGCTTCATTGCTATCAGCAAAGAATGTCCAGATTAAAGTATTTTGCACCTTCTGTGATAAATAATGTCAGGGCTGAACCACCAGATTCTGTTACAGAAACAGAAAATGCTTACTCTAAACAGAATATTCCTAGATAAAAGGTGTTTGGGCCAAACTGAGCAGGGTTTTCCCCATTACACATTTTCAGTGTCTGCATAGCCAAGTCCAGTGACATGGAGAGATATCCAAATTCTTCACAAGATAGTTCTGAATAAATATCTGAATATCTGAGTATCTAAATATCTGAATAAATATCATATTACTATTACTGTCTGTATAGGACCATATTAGAAAACACATCTTTTATTTAACCAGAAAAATCTTTGATTTATCAGAGCCCTGGCACTATGGAACAATTCTGATACAATAAGCAAGTTGGTTGCATGTTACCATATATATTCAATATAGGTTGTCTGCAAATACTAATGTGAATAAATTAAGTATATCTTCCAGATAGTTTAACACAGGTTTTTTGACTCTTTTCAAAGAGATTTAGAGGTTGTTCAGAGCAACATCTGTCTACAGCCATACACATGACAAAAGGACACTAAAAATAATATGATATCAAATGGATCATTTGGCTAAGGGATTTGAGAAAATGACAACACACTATTGTGCGAGGGCAGAGTTGAAGTCGGCATTGCTTCAAAGAGAAAGACTTAATATTTAGAAGAGATTAATTTGAACCTTTAACTTGCAGCTCATTTAAGAATTGAGCTACTTGCTGTTATGCTTCTAGTTATTGTTTAATAGTTGTTGTGGAAAATCCACTACTGACTCACTGAAAAGACCTCTGCTTTCAAGTGTCTGGGAAACACCTTACTCCCCATTCCTTAGGTAAACAAGGCAAAGGAGTTCCCTGCCTCAATTGTCTCCCCATTTTTTAATAATCTAAAAATACTGACTGAGTTTCAGGCTCAGACTTGAGTCACAGTTTTAGATGACTCATATAACCATCAACCAAGTCTTATCAAATCCCAGAAGAACAGTTTCAATTCTCCTGGGTTAAAGTGGGCACAATAACAACTGCATGTTGTTAGCTTTGGAAACGTGCCTACTCATTTTATGTTCCCAACCATTTTATAACTCTCATATACATGGTGCTAACTCACACATCTAAATTTCAGAATGAAAGAATTAAAAATTGCACATTTTGAACACTCCGCCCTCTTACGAAGCCTTTGTTTATAGCATTTTCAATACATTTTTAGCCACTTGGACAACTTTTAGTCACTTTAACAATTTTTTTTCTTCTCAAATGAACGTGCTAAGCATATCACAGAATGTTGAATTTCTACTTTATTACAGAATAATCAGTAGAGATCCTGGCATAGAATTTAAAGGAAGAAACCTACCAAAGATATATGTATTTTGGGTTGTCAAATTGATATTTATTTGGAGCTGTAATATCAACACACTATGATTACATGGAGTTTGCATTGGGAAACCATTAGCAGTGGATACCTTTTTGTCATATTTACTGATTAAAGAATTAATTTGCAAACGTTATTTGAGCATCATGCACTAGAATTTGGCTTTTCAAATCTGTGACCGTCATTAATGAGTTAATGCTGATGTTACTGGTCTGTAAATTAATATTTATTGAGGATTTCACCAATACTTTTAGGATCCTCCTCTATACACATACCAGTGAATTTTCATTGACCTGGATTTGAGGACCAAATTGAGGTACTTAACAAAGTGTCAGAAATGAATGCAGTGAAATTGACAGATAACTTGGAAGTTTGGGACCAATCTTTCTCAATTTTACTATATACCCTGAATGAAACTGCTAAGTTAAGGAATAGATATATATGAGGATTAAACATCTAATGCTTGTGAAACACTCTGAAGCTAGAAGATTAGTTTTTAGAATTTTATCACTGACTTACTACTGAGTTTGAGAAAACTCAGAGCTAAAAAAACATTTGTCTAAAAATATTTTAGACAAATATTTTTTCACAAAAAATTACAATTTCAGTGGACCTGATAATATTCACAAATCCGACCCAGGGAAGAAATGTGATCCAGACTAGATTCGCAAAAGTCAGCAAACCATGAGCAATGTGCTGAGTGTCATTTCTCAGCAGCTCATATCTAAAGATACTTAGGTTCCTTCTGAAAGATCTTCCAATGATCTACTGGATCAGTAATAACCGTCTTTCAAAGAATTGCAGAAATATAGGTTAATTTAGGTTGGAAGGGACCTTCAGAGGTCATACAGGCAAACCCTGGCTCATATTTAATGAGACCATGTTACTTATGGACTTGACTTTGAATTTTGAACACCTCCAAGGACAAAGAACCAAAACCTCTCTGGGCAGCCCATTCAAACATACATCTCTTGTGACTCCCAAGTGGAATTTCCAGCGTTCTAGTTTGCATTCATTGCCTCCTGTCCTTTGTGCGCACTCAAGAAGAGTCTGTCACCATCTTCTCTGCATTTTCTTGTCAGGTACTTGTAGGTAGTAGTAAGGTTTTCCCGTCACCTTCTCTTCTCCAGCATGAACAAACTCTACTTTCTTGGCCTTTCCTCTTACATCCTGTGCCCCAGCCCCTAACCATCTTGGTAACCTCTTCTGTGTACTAAAAAGTCTAAACCTGGGCACAGCACTCTGGATGTGGTCTCATAAGTGCCAAACAGAGTGGGTGATCCCTTCCCTGGATCTTATGGCTGCACTAATTACTAATACTAATACTATTAATAGTATTAATACTAATACTAATACCATGGGATTTAAACTGGCTTTGCTTAAGTCTAGCTCTCAGTAAAGATATAGGTTGTTTTTTCCTTCTGACAAGAAAGATAAACACAAAAAACTTCGTATCAAATCAGTGGGGGTTTTAATTTTTCTTATTCCAACTGAGCAAAAACATCAGTTGACACAGTCTTAGGAAAACCCCACACATTTATCTAGTGTACAACGCATCATATATCCTATAATTTAACTCACAGTTTGTTTAGCCGCATGGGGTTTTTTGGTCATGTCAGCTTTGAGTGGGAAATTGATCTTTTCTTCCTGTTATTTATTCTTTTCCTGTAAATGATAATGAAGGAATGCAGCTAAAGATGCACAATAAGGTAAAACAATCCATATGTTTTGATAATGTTAGAAGACAGTGTGCATTTCTAAGAGTTGTTTTCTTGCTACCAAAATTCTGAAGTCATGTCAACTTTGATTCTGTTGTTAGTTCACATTCCTTCTCGCTTCAGGATTTGGAAGGTAAACTGCCTATTGCACAAGAGCAAGAATGAACCGTACAAGAATAAATCTCCGCTTGAAAATCAAGGCTCAATATGCAGTGGCAGCCAAAAGAAGTCAACAAAGTGTTGGGCACCATCAGGATAAGTACTGAGAGCAGGAATGACAGAGAGCATAATTTTGTCTCTATGTCAAGCCTGCCTGTGTCCTATTCGTGAGAGCTTTGTGCGGTTTTGTTCTCCAAATCTCAGAAAGGATATGACAGTGAAGAAAGTACCCAGAAAGACAATATCAATTATTAAATGACAAGACCAGTTACCAAATTAGGAGTTTGGGGGAGATTAAAATCTTGATATAACTAAAATTTGCAAAATTGTGAAGGTACATCAACAGCAGAATATAAAGTTGTTATATGCCAATTTGTACAGTATTAGAGGTATGGAGCATTCAATCAGGCTTGCAGGAACCTGATTTAAAACAGAGAAGTGAAAACATCTCATAGAATAGTAAGTGAATATCTGGAATTTGCTATTACGGAAGATTGTGAAAGCAGCCAGCATTGGTCAAAAACTCATCAAACTCATGTTCTCCCTAGGTATTTTCTCTTATTGTCATTGCTAAGAGACAGAATACTAAGATAGATGGGTCATTTAGTCATTTGTATGTTAAATGGAGAAACTGAAGTAATTAAGCAAAACTGAATGAAATTCTTACTTAATGGTACAATCAAAGTTCTGTGCTCTAATTAGGTAGCCCATCAGACAGGATTAAAAACTGGACTGATCCCTTCTCACACAAAGGCAAGAGGAACTGATTCAGCCATTTAGTAAAGGACAAGGGTGTTCATCTGGAATATGGGTGAATCTCAAGTTCCTACTTTGTTAGGTGCATAGATGTAAATTTTTTTCTCCGAGATATTCCCTAGTAACCAAAAGTAGATCTGTCATGTTGTAACATTCTCTTCAGTCTGAAGACTTTCAGTTTCTGGAAGTCAGTGATGGATTAATACCGCACAGAAACAACACTTATTCTTTTTTCAGGTGTAAGTTGGGAGTTGTTACATGATGTTTCCTAAACAGAAGTGATTAAAAAATGTTTAATTCAGAGTTATTTGATTAGTTTCAAACAATTCTTTATAGAAAAGCAATCTTCAGAGAAAATCTTGATGTTTCATAGCATTTTGTTAAGTTTTTAGACAAGGCTAAAAACTGTTGCTTCGATGTTCTGTTGCTTCGATGTTCCTCTTTCCTCATCCAGAATTATAGGAAAACACAAATACACAAACAATATTTTTAACCATTCAAATGGTGTCATTATTTGACTGTAATAGAAGTATTTTTCATAGCCATAGTTTTCTATGTCAACTTTGAACAGGTCTTATAAATTATTTTGCATTGCAAAGACGTAAAGAAATAGCACAACTTAAGGCATAAGCTCTGTGAAACTTTCAGTGAACATTTGTCATAGTTCACTTTCAGACAGGAATTTCCATTCGTTATGCTAAGGGAACCAAGCAACATATGATGCCAGATTTTTTATTAACTGGAAAGATTCTGACACAACTATGCACAGATATTTTCTAATCTGTTTATATAATAAATTCCACTTCACATCTGACTAGAGAAAAGTGGACTAAACAAACTGGAGGATGCTGAAGCTTTAGGAGCATACTCACTAAAATGTTTTCAAAATACCTAACTATGATGTTCAGTTACTTATATTAAGGTAAAAATTCACAGAATAATTCAGCCTGGAAGAGAATTCAGGTGGCTTCTGGTCTGATCTCTTGCCCAGAACAGGGTCAGCTCTGAAGTCAGACCAGGCTACTCAGGGTTTCACCCAAGTGGTGTTGAAAACCTCCAGGAATGGAGACTGCACAGCCTCTCTGGGCACTCTATGCCACTGCCCAACTGTCCTCATGGAGAAAAGGATTGTCTTTATACCCAGGCAGAACCCCTCTTGTTTCAGTTAACACCCACTGCCAGTCACCCTTTTGCCCTTCACCACAGTGACATGCCTGGCTTCAGATCATTAAAACTTCACCATAGGTACTGAGGCTGCTGCTAGGTTCCCCTGAAGCTGTCTCTGCTCCAGGTTGAACAAGCCCAGATCTCCAGGCTCTCCTCACAGAGCAAGTGTTCCAACCTCCACCAATTTGGTGACCTACTCTGAGTTTAATCAATATGGGGGAGAGAGTTTTTTGATTAAATGTACATTTATGTTATATTTCTTTGTAATGGAAAAAGATCAGACATTTGTTTCTGTGTCATGTAACTTCATAGTTGAAAACATGCACTTTGCTAGATAGCACTAGGAATTTTCTTAAATCCACCTTTAGTAATCCCTTACCAGTAATTCAAACCATTGTTTTAAGCTCAGCACTTGCTTAAACTGTATGCATCAGACTTCTAGTTTAGGTCCCCCTTATTCTCAAGAGCTTTTGCAATGGAGTTGAGAAACTGCTTTTAAAAAACCCAGCTGTATAAACATGAATGTAGTTGGTAAGGAAAAATCATGGCTTAAAAAATTATAGTTCCTTTCCTAAATGTTTTTAAATGTATGGTTTTATTCATAAAACTCCTTACAAATCAAAAATTTACAGTAAACTTCACTTCCGTGTATTTCTGTGAAGGACAAGCACGTGTCCTTAGGGCTTGTGATGCTGTCTCTTTTGGATAATGTCAATGCAATTTTTTTCATTTATTTGACATCATTCTGAACTACTCGTCTGCATATATGGGAGGCTTTGATCCTGAAAAGAAATTTATAGGCACCCAGGTGAAAATTCGAGTAGGTATTGTCCTGGAAAAATAACAGGCATCAGATATACAGTTCAGTTAGGCTTTTAATGAGTGACTCATCTGAAAAGTATCAGGTAATACCTCATTCAGTACAGATCATTATCCTGTGAACAATGGACACAACTCTTGTATTTCTCATTGGTTCTGAAGAGAGGATTTCTCTCCGCCCTCAAAATCCACATCATTCACCTGCACTCTTCCTCCGATGCATTTTGTTTTACAATACCTTACATCACTGGTTTGACATGTGTAGGTCCAGTAAGGATAGTACTTTTTATGATTTGTTATTACTTAAGAGATATAGAAGATATAGTGCTCTTAAATAGTAATCAATAGAAAACCAAGTCAGAAATTATGAGTCTTGATTACTAATAGTAAATGTGTTTACATACATCAGAGAAAAGGGCTTGTGGAGGCAGGGAAAGCATTTATATGTTTCTGTTGGGCTCCTAGCCCCAATTTTTATAAATAATAAGTAGTCTGAACTTAAATGTTTCAGAGGACATTACATTACTTTTTATTTCACACTCCTGAAGGGGCTGTTTTTCCCTGCTGAATGTGTAGAATCGACAAATTTAAAATTCAAACTCCACTTAGACATTCAACATGCAAAATTCCTGTTTTACTCAGGCAATTTATTCAAACTCTTGAGTGTACAAAATTTTAGAAAGAAATGTTGAATTGCTTTATAAGTAAATCATCAAATACATTTTTCTCCCTAATCCTGATTTTTATTACAGCTATAAGAGATCTTAAGTTTCGAAGCTGAAGTTGCTACAGCAAAGTACTAAAACAGTAAATTGACAAGACAGAGAACATTTTTTGCCATGATGGAAGAGCTAAAATCAAAATGCTTTAAGGACACAGTGTATGTATTTCTGGGTTGACATAAGAAATAAAATACATCAAAGCATGCTAAGACCTAATTATGGGTGTCAGAGAGCCACAGTGCTATTAAGGTAGTCTTCAAATACATTTTTGAGACTGTTTGTAATCTTAAATATCAAGATTAAAATAATAGGTGTAAGGTGATGGATGTATCAAGGGAAAAAAAAATTAGAAAATTAAGTTTTTACCTTTGAACTGGATTCCTGGGGTTTCTTTTTCCATTATTTTTTATTGTACTGCTGACCAGCTCCTTCCCATTAGAGCAAAATTTTGTTGGCTAGACACAAACTCATAAACTCATTGTTTTCCTACAGTTTTCTAGTAGTAGAGATAACTGGATCTCTTGACCTTGATATGAGCAGGTACTGAACCCTTACAATGAAAGAAGGCTCTGAGGAGATGGGTAAGGTTGATGTCCTCATGAATTGCAGGGAAGAATACTAAAGGGACTGGTCATCGGTGTTGCAAAGAAAGCTGAATTTGTCTCAACACAATTGGGCCTGGACACTACATCTGCTGAGTGGATCAGCTGGATGTGTAACTGTGCATCTCTGAGTTAATCAAGAGTGCAAAATAGATTCCTGAGCTAGACAGGGCAGCACGGGGGTGTATGTGTGGGGGCAGCTTATGTGTGGCTCAGCACACACAGAGTATGAAAAACAGCCAAAGAACTTTGAAGAGAGGAAGAATCTTGAATTGGATTCAACCTATGTGTTACATTCCAGAGACTGTGGACACCCAGTGTCATTACAATGAGCATCTGTCAGAGACTGATTATCACATTTGCATTGTGATTCAGCTGTGTGTTGCAATTAATTGCTAGATGCAATTTGTACTTACATTGTGATTTGAGGACATTGCTACATCACTGTGCTAGATCAAAATTGCATGATATCTGGAATACAACTTATATATATATATATTGGAATATCCATTCCAAATAATTTCAAGTGCAGAAACTTCGTATTAAGCATTAAACCCTGTATGTATGTATTGTCTGAAAAAGCCCAATCAAAGAGGATTGGACTTTGACAACTGGATACCACATTTTACAAAACAATAAAGTAACCATATTGAAAGAACCAGAACATAATGGCTGCAATCATTCTTCAAATAATTATCGTTTTTTAAAATGTTTCATCTATTTCTTTCAAGAATTAATAAAATGCAATTACAGCAGCTGCTACAAATATCTTCCTCAAATGGTTAGTGCAGCCTCGATACTATTCTGATTGCAATAAGAAGCAAAACAAATGATCAAGTCTTGAGTAGATGAGCATCTAGTGACATACAACTGCATATGCAAAAAAAATTTGCCATTGCAAAGGCAACAACTGCCAAGTTATAAAAGGTAGTTTAGCATCCTACAGAAGCAGAAAAAGTTGTGGATAGATCACATAGAATGGTTAGACCAAAACTGGAGGCAAATTTCAGTCCTGGGAAGCTTTCAGAATGGTAGGGAGGAGCGAAGCACGGCCTGACCTCCTGCGGTTTGCAGCTGCTGCTTTGCATGGAACAGCTGGGGAAATTCTCTGGGGAAATTGTCCTGAATCTCACAAGTTTCTACCTATGAAGAAGCTGTTTGGACAGAGAAAATTTGTATTCATGCACCTCTGTGAGGCATTTTCTCCCTTTCAGTTTGGCTGTCATCATGAGGTGGGAGTCCCTGTTTCTCCAAGGTCAGATGCAGCTGTGAGCAGGAGCACTGTCCTGGAAGGGATGCAAACTGCCCAACTTCCTGCCAGCTGCAGATATGCCACCTTGCACAGCAACACAACAAACACCTGCAACATCATAGCTCCTGGCTTCTTCAGGCATCAGCAGAAACTAGGCGTGAAGTTCCACTACAGAAAAAGTCACCTGAACTGAAGTATCTCTGTAGTCATCAGTTGATGGGGCTCCACTATAGTCAGCAGAGCCCAGTTGTGAGGGACTCAGCACAGCAACCTGAAAAAAGGCATTTAGTGCCATTTGAGATGCAGGGGGGAACCCAAAATATCTGCATGAGACTGTCAGATATGACACAGGACCGATGAGAGCTCTCTGTCCTTCAAACAACTTTAGCTATCTATTTCAGTGGGCAACTGAAATAATACCAAGTTGTCTACCTTTGTATAAGCTAAACTGCTCTCTAGGGTTTAGTCAATGCATTGACTTCTTTGTTTATGATGAGAGTTTAGACATAGCACCCAGGAGGGTGCCTGAATTTAGTTCTGCAGATGAAAAGGATAGTCAATCTGTGGTGCCCTTTGCATCTAGTCAACAGGGTCTGCATGGTCACATTCAAACAAGAGCCATTGCCCCTTGGAAAGTTGTTTATATATTTCTTGCTTCTGGCACTGGACCATATTGAATGCCTCTGGGCACCCCAATTGCACCTTTTTGCCAGCAAATGGCAGAGAGATGCTGCTGTTTATTATAAAAAGGAGTCAGGTTGGTGTAACATCCCTTGTCATCCCAGCTCTTGGCCCTCTTCTTGCAACAGGTCCCACAGATGGAGTCCCACCTGGAAAGGCAGAGCCAGAGTGTGTGCTTGGAACTACTGTGGGACTCCATTTACCCATCTGCACATTGGGCCTCAGAATAACTTGTTTCTTCCCAGAGGAAGCTGATTGAAATATGATGACATAGCACCAGGAACTGGAAACATTCCACTTGAAATAAAACTACCTTTTGGTAAAAGAAACATTAACAAATGGGACCACTGACTTTTGTTTATTTGTCTTAAGTGAAGTGTCTGCTGTTTCAGGGTCACAAAACATTCACCACATTCACTATATAGTGCTATTTAGGGCACCAAACACAGACTGTAAATCAAAACATGACACCTTTCAATTATTTGTGGTAGCAAAATATAAGTTGAAATCATATGGCTGGTACAATTCCTGTTCTCAAATAAATAATATCTAAATGCTGCTTCATTCTTCTCATCACATCTCCTATCCCTCCTCCTCCATTTTTCCTTGGGGGGAACCCTGGCATGATTATTCCAGTCTCTGCTGTGCCTGTGAAAAATTACCATCAGTTCAGCTAACTTTACCCACACCCACAAGATGCCAGAACTGCAGAAATTCTGCAGTGCTTGTTGAAATCTTACTATTCAGCAGTTTTGTGGGTTTCAGTGCTTTCAAAATATAACTTTCCATGCTTGCTTGTTTGCTCTGGGGTCAGCACAAGGTCTATGAACAACTGCTGGCTGTTTTTACCTTCATTTATTTCTCTTCATTTTTTAAATTCAGACGGTGGCATCACCTCAGCCACAGATTTCATATCTTAGAGTGTCCAACACTGGCTGGCTTTGACCTTATCATTTATCATTGCAGGTTTTAAAAACTTCACTTGTTGGAGGTTTTAAAGAGTCACTGTATATAAAAGTAATAGCAATTTCAGAGGTCTGTACTTAGTTCCCAGTCAAGATTTTTTGTCTCTCCTTTAAAAAAATTATACACTACATCTGTGGTGCTGTCTCCAAAAAAGGGGGAATACAGCTCATTTTCATTGCCCCTTTTATTTGCTTGTTTGCACAGTCTTTCACCAGTGTTTCTTCAGTTTGTCTACAGAAGACAAAAATCCATGCCTCAATATAGGCTTCTAGCCACCATGGTGTAATATAAATAGGAATAAAATGTGTAAGAAAACATACTGGATTCTGTATATTTACATGTCCAAGACTCCCAAAGTCTTTAACTGAACGTTCAGAAAACACAATTCAGCCATAATACACTCTCAGGCGCCTCGTTGCACACAATCTTTCAGAAATCAATTTTGTTTAGCATTTTGTTTTACTCTCTGTGATAAAATAGTTAGAGACTCCCTGTTTCTTTTTCTATTTGTATGTTTTTCTACTCACTTGCAGAATCTGTTCAATATGGTGGACTATCCTTCCACTTGTTCATTTCATTGTCCTACAGTAGCAAAGATCAACTTCACTCATCTCTTCTTACACAAAGATCAGTTGTTTTCAGAAAAGTTGCCTGTTCTAGGTTTTTGCTATAATTGCTTTGTCCAGCTTTTCAAATATTCCTTGGAAATATCTCAGGACAGCTCTCTGAAGACTACCAAACCCAAAGTTTTTGACAGTTTTCATAATGAACTTCAAAGGACTTCAGAGCATTTATGTAAAAAAAAATCACAGAAAATGAAAAATCATCCATCCCTGCCTAAGATATCATTCTCTTCATGCAATACAATTATATTTACTACTGCTTTGACAACTGCAGTTAAGGATTTTAAAGAACAGAGCTCCATACATCCTTGGAGCATCATTCGGTAGGCTAACACTGCTTTTTAATTCTACATTTGTGCCTAGCTAATACTTTTTGTTATTCCACATCTATAAAATTCAAATATTGTCTCTGAATATTTGGTTTCACCTTTAATTAGCACTTGGCTGAACTATGTTTATTAAGGTAAACCTGAAACCACTTAGGAATAATTTGGGATCATCCTCTCCTAAAGTGTGATGGACTGATCACATTTTTGCAGTAACAGTTGCTTAGGAAATTAATTTCTTCTATTCCAGAATAAAGATTCCAATATCCGAGCTGAGAAAGAATAGTGGTTTAAGGACTTGACACAGAATAAAAAACTTTGAGCTGGTTGGTAAAGGGCAGTGATATACAAATGATGGTATACAATTGTGCTTGTTTAGGTACAAACCCCTAATTTCAGAGACTTTGAAATTCACAAATATGTTACCTGTGGACTTTTAAGCTATTCATTTTGATCATGGATTTCTGAGATATGTCTGGTACTGTTCTGAAGAACAGTCACACTCACACCCTCATGGTCTCCAGAAAGCGTTCCTTACAGTCACAGAAAATAGGATAAGGCAGCACCACTACTGCTAAGCTCCACACAAAGCAAGCAAAATCCACTATGAACTTTGCTTATCTGATAATTGAGTGCCCCAACATTAATGAAAGCAATGCTGCAAATACCAGTGTTGGAAGGAAAGAAATGAGATATATACATAATCTGACAGTCTGCACTAGGAAGGAATGCAGTGCAGTAAGAGCATCAGCAGTGTGGATTCACTGCTCATCCTCAAGCACTTGTGGGGAGAACACTTTTTGTTCTTGTGGGCGACTTTAAGCTGCTGGATGTCTGCTGGTAACTCAACACAGTGGAGAAGAGGCAGTTTAGGAGATTCCTAGAGTGTATGGAGGATAATTTCCTGTTGCAGCTGATAAATGAACCTACCAGTGGTGGGAACCTATTAGACCTACTGTTTACAGAGAAGGGCTTGTGGGAGATGTGGTGGTCAGAGGCCATCTGGGGCACCATGACCACAAAATGATAGAGTTTTCAATACTCGGTGAAGTAAGGAGGGGCATCCACAAAACCTCTACCCTGGACTTCTGGAGGGGAGACTTTTGCCTGTTGAGGAGGCTGGTTCAGAGAGTACCTTGGGAAATAACCCTTAAAAACAAAGGGGTCCAGGAAGGATGGACATACTTCAAGAAAGAAATCTTGAAGGTGCAGGAGCAGGCTGTCCCTATGTGCCGGAAGGTGAGCCAGTGGGGAAGACAACCGGCCTGGCTGAACAGGCAGATTTTGCAGGAAATTAGGGAAAAAAAGAGAGTCCATCACCTTTGGAAAAGAGGGCAGGCAACTCATGAAGTGTTTAGGAATGTAGTTAGGTCATGTAGAAAGAAAATTAGAGAGGCAAAAGCACAATTTGAACTTAATCTGGCCAATTCTGTTAAGGACAACAAAAAGTGTTTTTATAAATACATCAATAGCAAAAGAAGGGGCAAGGAAAGCCTCCATTCTTTGTTGGATATGGAGGGGAACAATTACCAAAGACAAGGAAAAGGCTGAGGTACTTCTTTGCCTCAGTTTTCAGCAAGAAGACATGTTGTTCTCAGGACAACTGGCTTCCTGGGCTGGTAGACAGCAACAGGGAGCCAAATAGCCCCCCTGATATCCAGAAGGAAGAAGTTAGCGACCTGCTGAGCCACTTGGATCCTCACAAGTCTATGGGACCAGATGGGATCCATCCTAGGGTGATAAGGGAACTGGCATAAGAGCTCTCTGGGGAGCTTCCAGATGACTGGAAGTTGACAAATGTCACACTGATCCACAAGAAGGGCTGGAAGGAAGACCCTGGAAACTAGAGGCCTGCCAGCCTGACCTCGGTGCCTGGTAAGGTTATGGAGCAGATCATCCTAAGTGCAATCACACAACACCTACAGGATGGACAGGGGATCAGATCCAACCAGCACGGGTTTAGGAAGGGCAGGTCCTGTCTGACCAACCTGATCTCCTTTTATGATCAGGTGGCCCGCCTGATGGATGAGGGGAAGGCTGTGCATGTAGTTTCCCTGGGCTTCAGCAGAGGCTTTGACACCGTCTCCCACAGCATACTCCAGAAAAAGTTGGCAGCCCATGGCTTGGACAGGGGCACTCTGTGTTGGGTTAGGAACTGGCTGGAGGGTTGGGCCCAGAGAGTGGTGGTGAACGGTGCTGCATCCAGTTGGCGGCCGGTCACTGGTGGTGTCCCACAGGGATCAGTGTTGGGCGCAGTTCTATTTAATGTCTTTACTGATGATCTGGATGAGGGGATTGAGTACACCATTAGCAAATTTGCAGATGACACCAAGTGGAGGGGGAGTGTCAGTCTGCTGGAGGGTAGGAGGGCTTTGCAGAGGGACTTGGACAGGCTGGATAAATGGGCTGAATCCCGTGGTATGATGTTTAACAAGATCAAGTGCCAGGTCCTGCACTTTGGCCACAACAACCCCCTGCAGTGCTACAGGCTGGGGACAGAGTGGCTGCAGAGCAACCAGATGGAGAGGGACCTGGGGGTTCTGATCAACAGGAAGCTGAACATGAGCCAGCAGTGTGCCCAGGTGGCCAAGAAGGCCAATGGCATCCTGGCCTGGATCAGGAACAGTGTGGCCAACAGGACTAGGGCAGTGATTCTGCCCTAATACTCAGCACCAGTTAAGCCGTACCTTGAGTACTGTGTCCAGTTCTGGGCCCGTCACTTCAGGAAGTATATTGAGGTGCTGGAGAGTGTCCAAAGAAGGGCAACAAGGCTGGTGAAGAGACTGGAGCACAGGACCTATGAGGAGTGGCTGAGAGACATGGGGTTGTTTAGCCTGGAGAAGAGGAGGCTCAGGGAGACCTCATCACTCTCTATAACTACCTGAAAGGAGGTTGTAGCCAGGTGGGAGTCGCTCTCTTCTCCTAGGCAATCAGCAGTAGGACAAGAGTGCATGGTCTTGAGCTGTGCCAGGGGAAGTTTAGGTTAGACATTAGAAAGAAATTCTTTACAGAGAGAGTGATCAGACATTGGAATGGGCTGCCCAGGGAGGTGGTGGAGTCATCATCCCTGGAGGTATTTAAGAAGAGACTGGATGTGGCACTTAGTGCCATGGGCTAGTTCACAGGGTGATGCTGGGTCATGGGTTGGACTTGATATGAGAGATCGTTTCCAAACTGTTTGATTCTGTGACTCTGTGATTCTCAAGAAGGTGGAATTACCTAATTAACAGCCTTTATGCCACCATTGCTGAGTAAAGAAGTCTCAGCACTGGTGATAGACAATGTAAAGGAGAATATACAAACTGCTTTAACAGAAGTTGTCTATTCCTAATTGGTGTAACCATATTTAGCACTGGTTGAGACGGGCAGTGAGGCAGAAATAGCCTACATAACAAATTCCTCTCAGCTTTATTTGCTTTTGCTGTTTGTCATCATGAGACAACCAGCTATCATTATTTGAGTAACAAATCAAGCTTTTACACATTCAACCTCAGTGATTTGTGTCCTTTTCCTGTTTTGTCAACAAGGCAACATCCATGTGAGGGTAGTGTATTCCAGGAAACCTGTACCAGTGTCTACCAGAAAGCTGACTGAGGTTTTCCATGTTTTCCATACAGGAAAAAAAGCATTCATGAAAGAAGAAGGTGAGTTCAGCAGAAAGAGCATCTACCCTTGGACCCATGCTTGTCAGCATATAAGTTTTAGCAGAAGCTGAGATTGTAGTGACCCTGGGGAGACATAAATAAACTCTAAGTTTTGAAGTATAATAATTACTATCTCTGTCATAATGCCATATTTATCCTATAATCCATCTCATAAGTCAAAAATCACATTTTTCTGTTATTCTAGACACACAGATTCATTGCCTACCTGTAGCTGGTAAATTGCCTCTCTCAGAGTAGTAGCTGTCTCATCAATCTCTGGTTGTGATTCTCTCATAAAGTAAATTAAATTCCTGTTTTTTGAGGAAGATAAATTGTATTAACTAGTTTTAAATATTTTTAAATATTTTTTAATATTCAAAATTATTTCCTGATATTTAGCATTTCTGGTTTTTAGTACATCACAGGCACTAAACTATTCTGTAATTCTATGTAAAGATCTCTGAAGTAAAATTTGTGTTAATATTCTGGAGTTATAGTTCTTTACAGAAACAAAGAAACAAAATATTATATTGTATATTCTATAATGTTATTTCTTATCAGCCAAGGCAACATTTATTTACAACTGAAGTGTGTGTGATCAGTTTGACTGTTAAAAATCTCTGCTGCATGAGTGTAACTACTAAAAAGTTACAGAATTTATTTTAAAAATCATCAAGCATATATATTTTTACTGTCTATCAAATAGTAAAAAGACAATTTTTCTAGCAAAGAAGATTAAGTTATTGCAGCATTGTTGCCAGTTATTGCCAGTGTAAGTTACTGCAAAATAATCAAAAAGTGTGGTTTGCTTCTGCCCGTTTCTTCCCACAACCTATGTCAATATTCAGAGACCTTGTGTTTATATAAGGATGCAGTTTCAGAGCTCTCAGTTGGAGAACGGATGCCTAAACCACAGTGTTGGGGAGGAGAGAAAAACCAGCTGTCTAAGCATGTTTACTTCAAGAGACAAGGAAGTTCTAACTTGTCCCTAAGTGGTGACTCACTTGGCTGGGACTATAAAAGTAAAGGTAACTGCTCTCTGAAACATCAGGGCTACAGATTTCAGAAATCCAGTATGATGCAATCAAGACTTTCAGCTGTTTTCTTTTTCTTGTTGGGTTTGTCCTTTTGCCTGACAATCCCTATTCCCCTCGAAGACAGCCATGAATTCACAGAGAAAGACCTTCAGTTTGCAGAGGTACAGTATAAAATAATTAATTCACATGTCTAGTAAATAGTAAGTTGTGTAGTTACAATTGTTTGGAAACTAGTCTTATTACTTCTTTTCCCCTTTTTAGCGCTATCTCAGGACTCACTATGACCTCCGTCTGAATCCTGCTGGCATAATAAGAAAGAGTGGTAACACAGTGGCATCTAAACTTCGGGAAATGCAAGCTTTTTTTGGCTTGGAGGTGACAGGCAAACTAGACGAAGAAACGTATGAGCTGATGCAGAAACCAAGATGTGGTGTCCCAGATGTGGGGGAATATAACTTTTTCCCTAGAAAACTCAAATGGTCAAAAATGAATTTGACATACAGGTAAATTCATGGTATTTTGAGTGTTGTTATTACCTCCTTTCCAAGTGCCTTGTCCAATAGGTTGATAGTATATAAGGTTGATGTGAGAAGGACGCATCTGAGTTTGACAAAATTAATGTTGCAGTTAAAAACCCTTACAGCCTCACTTTTGGAAAGGTGCCCTCAGCTCACACTGCAGCCCAAGGAAGTAAACATTCATTTTTTCCATTGTACTTTTTTGTGGAGGAAAGCTGGTGTGGTGTAAGTTAGTAAATCCTCATCCAACCAAATGAAAGAAGAGTAGGGACTAAGATCATGCATTTCTCTAGGTCACTCCTATGACCTGTTTGGACCTGGTTTACTGTCTGCCTCACACAGGTCTTGTCCTGGACAAAGCAATGTAGATGTAAACCAGTCTCTGCAATGTGGCTATGAGAGCAGGCTCTTCCATTTCACATTCTAGATGGAGATATCTATGTTTGGTCAGACAAACCATCGTACCATGACCCCCGAAAGTTGACCTTAGGAAGTGAAGGTGATGAAAGTTCACATGGTAGCTCCTTGTCCTTTAATTCTGCAAGGTTGTCAGCCCAGGGTTTTGACCTGCTGCAGCCTGAGTTTATTTAGCAGTTCCAAATATGAAATCACTAAACTCTATTAATTTGGTATCCAGTGATAAATATTAATTTAATATGGATGATTCTAGCCTATAAAAATCTCTTTGGATTATATTTTGCTCCTCCAGGAAATAAGGGTCATGAGATATTTTATATGACATAAAAAAAAAGTTTGAAGTTACTGACATGATTTGACTTAATATCAAATATATCTGTCATTTTCTATATCTTCTGGTGTATAGAAAACCAATTAAAGACAGCTGTTGGATCATTTTTAATGTCTCTGAATTATGTTAATGAAAATAGAAATGGTTTGTTTTGGGGTTTTTTTAATACCGTATGCAGCTGCCGAGCTCTTTGTTATGTGATAAGAACATATGAAAAAAGCAAAAACTTTTAATGAGGTGTACAGTCAGATAAAAGTGCATTGCACCTTTCTTCAATTCATACAGTTTAACTGAAGATATTAATCTGTTTGACAGAATTATGAATTACACTTCAGATCTGAGACGTGCTGAAGTAGACAGAGCTTTCAAAAAAGCATTTAAAGTTTGGTCGGATGTGACACCACTGAACTTCACCAGAATACGAAGTGGTATAGCTGATATCATGATCTCCTTTGGCACTAAAGGTAATACAGAACCAATTGTTTTTACTTTATAGTAGTATTCCTCCAAATAAGATGAGGTAATTAATTCAACTGTTTTGAATTTTGTTTTGTAGAACATGGTGACTTTTACCCTTTTGATGGACCCTCTGGATTACTGGCTCATGCTTTTCCCCCGGGTCCAGACTATGGAGGAGATGCCCATTTTGATGATGATGAAACTTGGTCAGATGATTCTAAAGGTAACAGAAGTTCCTGAGATTATTTGAAATGGTGATAGATGGAGAATTTTTCCCAGTTTGATATCTGTGAACAGTTTGTTTTGCCTGTCATGTTCACTGTTTCTTTGTCATGTTCACTGTTCACACACAGAAAGCTGGGTTTAACCTCCAGTCATAAATACAAGTTTTACATATGCCTAGCACAAATTCTAGAATATAAAACTCATAAGTGAAATGATTAAAAAAATGCCACAAAGAAGGAATTTTGTCATTTTGGCATTTCACTGAGGTCAAGGTCAGCTAGTTCTGATCACAGACTGATGGGAAGTGCCTTACTGACGCCTATAGAAAACACATAACTCAGCTGCAAATTATCTGTTTCCATTTACCTTGAAAATACATTACCTTGCCTATGCAGGACAGAACTTTAACAGAACAAACAGAAAACAAACAAAAAAACAAACAAACAAACCCAACTATTTTTTTTCAGCACTGGATTAGCTCACCCTGCTGCCATTAAAGTTAATTTCTGCAACACCGAAAATAATATGGATTTTCTACTGCAGATGAATTCCCAACCAAAAAATGTTCTTTATTTGAGTAGGACCAAGATTTCACACCAGAGCTTTCCTGTGTTGTTAAGAAATTTCAAGAAATCTGAATCTGCCTAGATAGTAATGTTGCCAAATAAGATTTAGGCTAAACACCAGCTATGAGACACTAAATCGATTAGGCCCTTATTAATGCAGAACCCATGGTAGCTTGAAAAAGGCAAGCAATTATCTCCAGTGGAAGGTGTCTCTGCCCATGGCAGAGGGTTTGGAAGTAGGTGATCTTTAAGGTCCCAAACCATTCCATGATTTTATGAATTATGCATAATTTTTCCATTTATTCATTTGTCTCATTCATTGTCTCATATGTTAAAGCACAGTGTTCAGGTTAGTTGGTTATTCCAAGTCCCCTTTGCTGATGCAAGGAGATATACGTTTACTTTTGCTGTGGTTTTTTTATAGGCTATAATTTGTTTCTTGTTGCTGCCCATGAATTTGGTCATTCACTGGGACTTGAACACTCTAGAGACCCTGGAGCTTTGATGTTTCCAATTTACACATACACTGGAAAAACTGGTTTTGTTCTTCCTGATGATGATGTGCAAGGGATCCAAGAGCTCTATGGTAAGTCTATATAATATATATCTCCTGTTACAGATGCACTGCACAGCTACTATAGAGCTGCAGATGCTCAATAACAACAGTCATCACTGCTTAAGACCAGTTCATTGGAACAGAAGAGGCTTAGATTTAATAGTTCAGAAAGAAAAAAAGGAAGTAATACTGCAGAGGACCATTGGTCACTGTGTTGTCTCCTCTGGTGGTAGGGAGTGGAGGGCAGAATCTTTATACTTTTTGACCTGTCTCAAAAGAGAAGGTAAAATAGAGTCTAAAGCAAGAAACAGAACTATCTATGTTTCATCATGGAAAGAATAAAAATTTTGGGGGACCTTCAAAACTTGGGATAAAGGAAGAAAGTCCATTTAACGTCTTCGCAGCACAGTTGAACTGCAAAGTCTGCGAATGTATTTGGCTAGAGAAGAGAGAGAATAGACTTTCCCCAGTATAAATGTTTTGCATATTATGTTTGCATTTATCGTGTTCTTTGGGAACTCTTCCATGTCCTATTCAATATCATGAACAACAGAAGGAAAATAACATTGTCAAGCTTAGATCATATGGTATGGTTCCAGGTGCTGGAGACAAAGATCCCAACCCAAAACATCCCAAAACACCAGAGAAATGTGATGTAGAATTATCACTTGATGCAATAACAGAACTTCGTGGAGAGATGCTGGTCTTCAAGGACAGGTAAAGAGACTTCCATGTTACCGATGGTGGGTACTGGATAAAATTTTGAGGAAGTAAAAACACCATTTCACTTTTTTACTAAAGATTTGAATGAACATAAGTTTAAAAGATCACAAATTAATACAGATGTCTCTAAGAAACTACATCATATATCTTTTTAGGCAGGATTTATAATACAACTGCAGACTTCACAGCCCAGTAATTTGAAGTGAAGATAATATGGCTGAAGACTGACACTTTTTGTACACCTTTTTCCTTTGACAGGACTTTCTTCAACACAGACAAATCTACTAATATGTATTTGGGTACTATCTTCAGAAAGTTTACATGGGACAGCTGTGTTTCTCTTATTCTAAATTTGTTATTGTTTGAGATGATCACTGTAGGAGTGAGAGAAATTATCTGCAACTAGATGATTATGAGGAAAGGAAAGGTCTACAAGGTGCTCTTTGTATTAAATATTCTATGTTATGAAAAAAATTTAATTCATCAGTAACTAATTTTTACTATAGCACATCAAAAATATTTTATGGAATTACAGGAAACATAAAATATGTTTTCTTTTTCTGACTTAGGTTTTTCTGGAGACTGCACCCTCAGATGGTCGAGGCAGAACTGGTGTTACTTAAGTCGTTTTGGCCAGAGCTTCCAAATAAAATAGATGCAGCTTATGAAAATCCCATCAAAGATCTTGTGTTTATGTTTAAGGGTGAGCTTTCCATTTTGTTGTTAATAGAAAAATACAGATATTTAATTAAGCTCAGTAGGTGGTGTAAAGGTACAAACAAAACATCCTACTTCCTTACTCAAAAAACAAACTGTTGGTTTCACCTCATGCACATCTATACAGTTTTCAGCGAATTAGGGGAGGTACAATTAAATTCAAATGCATAGGATCATAGCATAAATAGTCTAATACCTTCAAAGTACGTGACCTAAAAATCTATTTTTGTATAAAAATAGGGATCACAGCATCCTCATTTCATTCTGCTCTCAAAGCTGAGTCTTTACAAAAGACACACCCATACTTTGTTCTTATTTTCAGGAAAAAAAGTCTGGGCTTTGAATGGCTATGATATAGTTGAAGACTTTCCTAAAAAGATATATGAAATGGGATTCCCAAAAGAAATGAAAAGAATAGATGCAGCTGTCCATATTAAAGACACTGGCAAGACTCTCTTTTTTACTGGAAATAAGTACTGGAGGTAAGCTGGAGACAGATCAGTGTCCCTAGTCGTATCAAAAGATCAGCTGGCTGGTTCAAATCAGGAACTTGGCTCTGTGGTTTTCATTGTTGCTATAGCTGTATACAATCTTGTAAAGGTGTATGCAAGGCTTTTATAAACATATGGGCACAGACTTTAAAAGTTGAATGAGTGAAAGAAAGGAAAGGAGAATAAAGTGCTCTGATCCAGGGGAATTTGTGGTCATGTCTGCAAGACAAAATTCCTATCTTGCTTCCTTGAGTTGCTTGTGTGACATGAAATGGTATCAGTACTTTGCGTGTAAGAAATCTGTCTCACCACAGGGTGTCTGTTTTTTTCTATCTATGAGTGCAGCTCACAGCCAGGTCTCATGCATAATTAAGACAGTATTGACACTCCACAGTGCCAGCAGCCTCTGGATAGGCTTGTAGTGCCAGTACATCCAGGTACAATAATCTCCATGGAATACATACTTCATAGATCAGTTCTGAAAATGTAACTCTACAAACTCTAGTGTTTATTCCACTTCTGGTGGAGATGTGCCCTGTTTATTGTCCTGAGTTTCATTATTGCACTGGACAGAAAGCATCTAAAGGCTGCTGGCTACTTCAGGTGTGAGTAACTTCAAAGCAAATAAAGGGTACAGATCAAACTCCCAGGCTGCTTAAATCCTCTGATTTTTTTTCTTTTATACTTAATATAGTTACGATGAAGAGGCAGAAGTTATGGAAGCAGGCTACCCCAGGCTGATAGAGGAAGAATTCGCGGGAATTGGTGATAAAGTGGATGCGGTCTATGAAAGAAATGGTACATAATCTGATGATGAAACTTGATTACAATCAGTTGCCCTTGAAAATTGAGATGAATGTCCTAGGGAAAACTCTGTCATTTGTAATTTTGTTTTTTTCACATCAACACTTCTTTTCTTGGCTGAATCAGTTTTCTAATCTAAATCATGGTCTGGGCGAAAAAAAGACCTGCCTCCTTGCTTAGGAAACTAAAGTGATGTGCTTAATACAGAAGTATTATTATGCGTCTGTTCCTTCAAATGAAGCCCATTCCCATCCAACTTTTCAAGGAGTGTTTCCAAGTCAGTCTTAACCACTAACATGCAAACACTGTATTTTCTTAAGCAAGTGCTGTACAGGTAATAAAATGCAGAATTTGACACAAGATTAAAGAATATCAGTTATTTTAAAACTCTGATGCAGGTCTGGCAAATGGAACAAGGATCTTTAAAAAATTTAGCTCAGCATTCTAAATACTAATATGTTGCATTTAAAAGACTTATTAAAAATGAAGACAAATAAGATAATTTCTATTTTAACAATAATTTTAACATGACAACACTGTTTTCTCTGTGTTAATTCATTTTAACTTTTCTTTTCCTTAGGTTATCTCTACTTCTTCAATGGACAACTGCAGTTTGAATACAGCATCTGGAGCAAAAGAATTGTCCGTGTCCTGCATACTAACTCCCTATTTTGGTGCTAATTACAGTTGAGTGCCATGTCATAGGCTGCAGAGCAGCTTGTAGTACATGGAAATAATAATAATGTGGGCATATAGGTTTACTAGAGGACAGCAAGGTTCCGTGAACAAGCACTGGGCTACCTACCACCAAATGTATACTGTATATATGGAACTATACAGCTGCATGCCAGTCTGGAACTGAATTAACTTAATAGTAAAGGAGAAAACAAATCACTAGCATTTCAAGGGGCATTGCACCACTTAAAATTTGTCTAGTATTGAAGTGAGATGATCATGAACACTACTAATTCCTGGTAATCTGAGCATGTCTAGCATCTTTCAAGTATCTCCTAGCATGTCCCAAGAAATACACCTGATAAACCCAGGAGCATTATATTTTTAAAGTAATCCTTCATCTCTTTTTGAAATGCCTTTTAACGTACTAGGAATTCAGGTGTGTAATGAATGAGTGAGGACTGCATGGTGACTCCCTAAGAAGGTAACACCAGGCCACATAGATGAAGTTAGGGAATTCAAAGGTATTTGAAAGTATCCGCATTTGACTAGAAATGTCTCATCGGAAGCAGATGCACATGTCATCACTAGAACAAGGAGAAGGTACAGAAGCAATGAGGTGTCATTCCAAAGGAGACAGAAAACAGGAAAAGGGAAAACTACTCCCTGCAGAAATCATCAGCCTGGATGATACTGGGGAAACTAGAAAGAAGCAGCAACAAGAGAGAGAATCATGCAGGTTGAAGACTTGTATGATGCTACATCTGGTATCACAGCCCATGTTGTCAGCTGATGTAAACTGAAGTGACGTCTATAGAGGTTATGCCTAGCTGTGCCAGAAGAGAACCTGAACATCCAAATCAAAATATTGAAAAGAATATATTTTTTCATGTTTGTTACTCTTTTAATATCTATATCAATTGCTTCAGTACATTGTAAGTTTTTGGTCTGGTTTGGTTTTTTTAATCAATGGAAATTATATGGGACTGTGAATATTTTTTCAATTTTAGAAAATAATATTAAATAAACTGAAGAAATAAGCTGACATTGTGAAATTACTTATATTAAAATTCCATATTCTGCCTGTCATAAAAGATAGAGGTATTGGACAAAAGAAATCAGGAACACTAACCTGTGCATTTTATTCATTAAAATTTTCACCTCTATTTAAAATTTTTTTTCCTCCAAGGCAATTCATTCTATAGAAAAGAGGAGAGAAAAACAGAAAGAGAGGAAAAAGGAAAGACTCCTCAAATTTGCAAAATAAGAATAAAATTGGAATTAGTCCTTATCATTATGGAGAGAACAAGAAATTATTAAGAAGTACTGGGAAAATCAGTTCCCTGTTAATTTGAATGTTAAACGTTCATAATTAATTGAAACTGTATTGTCCTATTCTGCCTTCTCAAAACTTAATCAATCAGCCAGGCCTGCCAAGCAAAGCCCATCAACAATTAACACCTTTAAACAGACTCAAATTACCAGGCTTATCCACTTGATGACATTAATTCTGTAATTTACACAACATAGATGGTTAGTTGATATAACCTAATAGATTGAGAGGTCTCTTCTGAACATAAAACTGAGAACTAATGAATTCCAGACCTTAATATGTGTAAAAGAAATGCACAGAAATAGAGTTGAAAAAAAGCTTTACAAATGGAAAAACTTAAAGTGGACTAAAATCAAAGTTCTGTTCTGTGAAAATATTGAAAAAACTGCTAAAGGGAAAGTCACTGCATAACAACAAAAATTGGTTCAATTATATATAAAAATCATTTTTGACAGACACAGTATGCCTGAAAAGAATAATGTTTGGTATTGGGCTGCAGTTTAACTTAATTACTCAGAAATGAAATAAGGGTCTGGACACGTAACTTAGTCCTTGTTATTCTCGGTATAAAGAGTTGCTGGAAAATTGTGTCAAAATAATAATGAGCCTTCCATAAGGGCTAGTTGTTGAGTCTGAGTCCTCTGAATTTCGAAGGACATGAGCCACAGTGGATAAGGGAATGCAAAGGTGGACAGGGAAGCAAGGAGATGTCAATGAATGTCTTTCATATCTATGCAAATTACTGTTAATGTTAAACACTTGGTAGGGGACAAAGGTACTGCATAGAAAGCTGGAATTTCAAAAGCCATCAGCATGATCATATCCAGCTGCTACCCAGCCCAAACAGAAAGATTTCTGTTTGCTGCTCAGCTGACTGGAAGAAGTCTTCAGCACAAGTCCAACCAAGCTCTGCATCTTCATCCCCAGCAAGAGACGGGAGCTGTTCTGCGGTTAGCTCTACCTCAGCTAAGTACCAGGCTGTCACTTCCTGGCATTTTGCTAAGAAAAAATGGAAAATACTGCTTGTGCTGTGGAAGTGGAAGGTTGAGATCAGACCCAGAGGGGTTCTGCTGCTGCTGTCAGTCAAAAAGGAACACTCTCCACAGTACCCGATGCTCTGGGACCCACTGCCCTCACATGAGAATAACATTGCATGGGTGACTGCTGGGGACCTGATGGGATATCTCCCAAGACCATCAAGAATTGAAAAGAAACGTCTTTTTCCCAAGGGAGGGAGTGAACTGACAGTTTTCCTGAGATGTTGTGAGGAAAGGACCATGAGAGGCTGAGACAGATGTCTCACAGCATGTAATATAAGCAAAACTAATAACTTCACACCAGGTTCCTAGTTTTTATGTGGAACTACACAAATTCACTTAATAGTACATGAACAGTTATTGATTAATGCGTCATTCGAAGGGGGGAAAAGGATAAGGCAGGAAAAGGAATCTGTCAGATGTTCCTCAGGGTTAGTTTCTCTGCTGGTTACATGATCCTGAACAAACTGGACTCAGAGGATGCAAACGTATTCCAGGAGAGAAAGAAAGTAAGCAAACATCTTTTAAACTTTCCAAAGTTTACAAGTTTCTATGTACTACTTGAGATTTACTAGTAGCTGAGAAATCACTTTTTTTTTTCTTGGTACAGTTACCAGAAACCTGTTCTAAAGACACTAGATGGCAGTGACAGCTTTACTTCTTAGAGATTCTGCACAAAACTAAAAATGACATGGTGGGTGAAGAAGCTACAGCTAACTACAGTGAATTCTTACAGTTGGTGAAGATATAAAAACCTCTAATACTAATAAGTAGAATTTAATTACCTATTCTATCGAAATGTGGATCTCTGATTAACAAGTTAGGATATTACAATGTTCAGGAAACTTCCAGATATATTCACCGTCAGGACTACTAATTTTTTAGTCTTTTCTCAAATTCAGTGCAATACATTTAAAACAGTATACTCTTGTTTGTAGCATTTGAGTTCCCCGACAAAAGAGATGCATCTACAGCTGTAAAATCATTTTTTCACGCACGGTATTTCCCACAGTCCTGAGCGAGCCCTTATAATGGGCATGCTCCCTAGAGTCGTTTTCCGGAGGCGTGGCACAAAGACTACACTTCCCATGCTTCCATGGATATGTTCCTGTATAATGTTAACCCTTTCCCCAGACTTGTTCTAACAATAACGCAATTCCTAGGAATAGTGCAATGCCCTAGGTATAATGCAAACCCTTATTCACTGGAAAATTACTCATACCCATACATAGACATGTTCCAGCTTCTTGGGAACATAGCCTTTCAAGATACTTACTGAGACTGGGGAAGAGAAGTTACTGTTTCAGTATTTTGCTCAGATTGAATTAAACAAGGGTCTAGACCTCAGTCTTCAGTCTAGGAGAAAGAATTGCACATTCAGTCGTGTTGTGATGAGTGTCTGTTCATCTGTCCTGCTGGAGATATTTTCCCTTAACACACATGCAATTAAACAGTAATCTTTGGAAAGGCTGACAGCCTACTAACCAGAATGCTCATTTGGGATGTAGGATCAAGACCTTCTGTTAATTATATTTGGAGGATTTTTTGCACAAAGTGGAGTGTCTACGCATACTGTGAGTGCACACCAGTTTATGGTTTTGATGCTTCCGCTGTTTCTCATGAAAACTAATGTTTCCAGGGAAAACCTCACTAGTTCTCCCTAAAATGATGCAGAGAGTACAAAGCCCACAGAGACTGTCTGGCCTGGGATCTTCCTCTTTTCTACCTAACGCAGACTTCATATGATTGGTACATCTGTTTGAGTCACAGCCTTTTGATAACACTCTGCAGTTTGAATTTCCAGTCGGTGCTGTTCGGGAGTATTTCTGGCATTCTCTTCACCTATCCCCTCAACTTTGTACACCACATGTCCCATGCACTGTGCTATAGAGAGTGCGCTCTTAGTCACAGAAAATGAATGAAAGAACATTTTCCTCCAAGAAAACTCTTACCAGGCAACAGAGAATCAGATTTTAGTTTCTTATATACATGTAACAAATTTCATACTGCCATAATAATACCAGATGATGCATTTCTATGTATATCTGACTAAGCCATCCAAATTTTGTCTTGACTTTTTGCACAGACTACACCAGGGTCCTACCACCAGGCAGGAGGAGGCTTATGAGCAGTGTACTCAGAGTGGTCATATCCATACTGTGTAGTCTCTGTTGGACCTCACGTGATCCTGTTCTGCCCTTCTTAGAAGAAGCAGATAGGTCATTTCCAGGCTAAAGTGTTGCTTTTTCATCCCAAATGACATTATTACAACACTCACCATCGCAGGGATTACCTCCCTAGGAATAAAGCGGGAAAAATTCCTTTTATATCTGCATGATTTTTGTTGTCTGAATATATTCTTCACAGGAACACAAAAATGATACAACCCTCTTCAGAACCTGCCATCTTAAGAGGAACCTGTGGGATCCTCTTGGGAACCAGCTGTGTCTGAAGGGTCTGGAGTTCACAGTATCCTTCCCACTATCTATTTATCTAGCAAATGTCCTTTTCAGACTCAACTTGGACTGCTTCCTGAGCCATATCCTCCATTGTGTCCCATTCTGAGAGGGGTAAGTAGTTCAAGCACTGTCAATAGTGCTTGACAGCAACAACCCTGCACTAACTCAGTGAGCATTAGGGTAAAGCATGAGCAAGCAAGTGCAGTTTTAGAGGAGGGATCCATTCTAGAGCGTGTTTTTGCCTGTACTGTTTGCTGGTGTCCCTTAATTGGTCCAGGTAGACAGTCTATAGTCTCAGTTAGGAAGGACATGAACAGTTGTAGCTTCGGCTGCTGGAGTCAGTGTTGTTGGTAGAGGAACCAAAATAATTTAGGTGGCTTTTGTAGATAACCGTGACTTCAGGGTCCCAGTAGTCAAGGCATACCACACATATACATGTGCCCCTGCCCATGGCAGGGGGTTTGGAACTAGAGGATCTTTAAGGTCCATTCCGACTCGAACCATTCCATGATTCTATGGTTCTATGATTAAATGAATGCTTCCAGGCTGTTTCCAGGTGAATCAGGTGAATTTAACTTATAAATCTTACCCCTGACCCAAATGATAGGATCTTTTGCTATAGCGCATGGGTGATACAACAGCGAGTAAACCATGCAGAGCTGCATGATTGGGTTGAAAGATATCCATGATACAGAGAAGACAGGGTGAAACAAATACCAGAAAAACTTGGTCATGGAACGCTACAAGGGCCTATGGGATAAGATGTCATGTTTGAAGTATCCCAAGGCAAACTGTGGTACAGGTGTCCCAGGACCAATAGAAGGTGCCTGCAGAGCCACGGAGTGCAGCTTCAACGAGGGACAACCTGATGAAGTGACTCACCAGGGCAGTGAGGATGTGGCCAGAAGACTTGATGCACAAGTGAATATTGGATGTGTGCTCACTCTCTCTGTAAGAGGCTGTACAAGCATCATCTCTAGAAGGAAAATACTTGTTAAAAGTTCAGGCTCAAACAAACCAGGACTGTGCGTGCAGCCTTAAATAAACATTGGAAATTGTAATTTTTATGGTTCCTCTTGCTCAATTCACAACTCTCCATTATAATTTGCATGGCACTCCAAGGAATGACTTGCATTATACTGACGTGTTTAAAGACTGACATTTCTCCTTGGATCTAATTATTACCATTGCAGAATATCAGCAGTACCAAGCTGTCCAAATCAGAGGCCGTCTCAGGTGGTCCTATTCTTTTCTATCCATAATTGAAATGAGGAGTAAACAAGACCCTGACATGTGATATTTCAAGCACTGCTGAAATTTTCATTGTTTTTCTTTATTCTTTCTTGCATAGATACAAGCTTTCTTAATATCTGTATTCTCCACTAAATCTCAAATTTAAAATAATACAGTAAACTCAGCAGATTTTGTGAGTTCGTTATGAAAGGCTACTTCTCTGTGATGTATTTTTAAACTATTTCCCTAGTTAACCAGTGTCATTTTTCTTATATCAAGAAACAGTAAATAAGAGCACCTATTTTCTGTAAGTTGCTTGTTTATTTATCTTTAGCAGACCTCTTATTTGTTTTAACTTTAAAACTGATGTTACAATTTCTTGTCCTTTGATGTGAGCAATATTTTTTAATTCTCCTGACAGTTTTGGCAGACTTTTTTTCTTGCTCTCTGTTTTGTAAGTCTGCGTGACTAGAACTAGACACGATATCCAGGTCAGACTGAATCAGGCCATTATATTTCTAGAATTATCATCAATCTTTTTCTCTATACTTTATAACCTTATTGTTTATAGACATGTTTTGTTTTACTTATTTTGACAGGTTTACTTTAACCTCTGTTATCAGAGATACCATCTAATAAGGTAAGGCAAGCCATGGGAACACAAATTTAACAAATTCCTCCAAAATTACAGACAAATAAGCAGGAGTCAGTGACATCATAGATATTGCTTCAATGATTAGTTATCTGGAATTTACCATCTTCTCTGTGTTTATTGAAGGTCAGAGACTTACAAATTTAATATGTATCAACACCAACTGCCAGTACTGAATCACAAAAAACCCCAGCCATCCTGTTATGATGGAATCACTCGGGAATAAAGTAATAGATATTAGTGTTAGACAAAGACAGAGGGCTTTGTGAAACTACCCGTTGTTTTCCTTTCCCTGATGTATCTTACCACAGGGTACTCCCCTGCTCAGATTACTATGCCGATTTTGAGATGACAACCTATACCAGATTTGAGACAATGAGTTTAAAAACATCCAGAAGGAAAGAAATACAGCCTGAAAATACACTTCTCAGAAGTAAAGGATTTGTGAAAACAACCTACTTTATGACAGGGTAGAGGTTTAATGAATGTATGGAATGCAGACTTTAGGGGACAGGAGAGGAACAAACTGTGGCAACAGGAAAGGGGAAAGGTTACTGTTACCAGAAAACTCACCAATGCTATTATCCTTACAAGGGAGGATATGTAAAAACAAAACTCTCAGGAGCAAGAAACATCAAGTCCACTTTTACAAATATGTGAGACGCACATTTTTGGTCCAATGCTGAAATGCAGGGGTAGATTAATCATCGCAGATTAGGCTACAAGATCACAGAGCTGTAATTCCACCACCACCACCCGACACACCTTATAACAACCGCAGCTGTGTAGGTGGCACAGATGTGTTTAGGCTCAGAGAGGGTAGACTAAATTTTGATGAGATGAAATAATCAAAACAATTCGCAGTATTATTTCTAGCAATGCCATTTGTTGCTGAAAATAGTTCACATGTAAAATGTCTATTTTTAAAAATATCTCAGTGACATAATTAGCCTCACTTCCTCTGTGTGTGATGACTAAACAACAACATACTGTGTGTCTGCATAGTCAACACAGATACTACAAGTCTATATGATAGGATAATTACTGTATCATTAGTGACTCGCTTTGAGAATGACTAGAAGGGATTCTGGCTTCTTCTGAAATGCTGGAGAAGAAGCAGAGACAGTTTTTAGGGGCCACTGAACGCGAGGTAAAACTTCTGTTTTGGTACAGGCATTCTGTTTCTTGTGGGCCAGGTAAAAACAGTTGTGATGAGTCGGTTTCTCCTCCAAAGAGTTTATGCTCCAGGTAGATGCAACGCACGTTGAGCTGACAGGTATAACAGCAGTAGCCCATGAACAGAGCTCCAGCCTGCAGGAGTCAGAGCCTGTTGGTAGTGTATTCCTTTTCCCCATGTTTGAATGGCATACTGTTGGTTGGAGAAGGCACTAGGCAGAACAACAAAGACAGAGAGAAGGCCCACCATGAAGAGGGCCTGGCAGGGAGTAGGGAAGGGAAGGAGGCGAGTGATGGTCAGAGGAGGTGAGGACAGGTAACTATCTCAGACTGCCTGGACTGCAGGGCAGTTCAATGCTATAATGCATCCCACTTATACGAGAAATGTAGAGCAGGTCTTTTGCTGCTTAGTTTCCTTTCTATGGTAGATATAGTTTGTGCTTGATTTGATTCCCTGAGGAATCTGAAACATATCCAGGTATCTGAGAGCTGGGAATTGCTCCCAGACTGCTTTTCTTAGATGTAGGGAAGATGCTTAAGGGCCCTGGCTTTCTTACAGATAACACTGAATGGCATGACATTTTATCTTCAGGTTTTCATACTAAGAGTGCTTGGTTAATAAGTTTTTATTTTTAAAGTATCGTCTATACTGGACCCTCTGCTAAGAAAGTGGTAGGCTTTTATGCAGAGCTGGAGAGAGAAAAGGCTTCCAAGCCTGCCTGTTTATTCTCTCAGGACTATTTCCAGAGTCAGGCTGAACTCTTCCTGTTTGAAGTTTCAGAGGATGAAGGATGAGTTATTTTTACATAAACAGTAAACATTTTCCATGAGCTGGTTTACCAGATCCTGCATTCTCAACTCTCTCAAAAGGAAAGATTTACTGGGACTTTCTGTTCAGTTTTAAATAATGTATGTTCCTGAAAAACATTTCTGTGGCTACTCAACACAAGCAATGCCAAGGAAAGCTGTGTAGCCCCATGTGTGGGATTAATTAAGAAGCAGCTTTGGGTTGTTGTGTTGTCTTCATTCCTTCCCATTACAACGATAAGAGAGCAAAGAGCAAACATGCCAGTTGGTGGTAGCATGATGATACCAGAGATGTGCCTTCACAGGCAGTCATTGTGGTCACTTCCACAGCTTTTAACACAAAGAATTAAAAAAGTGTTACATTTCTGGAGTATCTGAGACTATGTTTAATTATTACTTAAACAGTTAAAATACATTCAAATTCAAACAATTTTTCTGTGGAGATCTCAGAAAGTTACTCTGTTCCATACTGCTCAGCAGTATTTTTGGTTATTTCTGATATTGGAGACCATAATAAGCAATTGTTGAGTTTTGTTCTTGGGAACATCCCAGATTTATTGTGTGGGTGTAGTACTTGTCTAGCATGATCGAGTTGACTAGTCTGCTTCCTCACTTTGAATCATTAGATGTTTCCATCAAGCAGATTGCACGAATTTAGTTTTATTTCAGCTTTCAGCTGCCACAAACCCTTTCTCATTTGTTGTGTCAGGCATTCTTGCTTCAGATGGCATGGAGTAAATATTGAAGACCTGGAGGGCCTTTCTGCACCCAGCAAAAGAACAAACACACGAGTCTGTGGTGTATCACGTAACAGGAAATAATGCTTGCTAGGACTTGCGTGAAGATTAATATAGTTTTGATTAGTGTTGAAAGAGCAGCTTTAGTCCCTAGCCTGATAATGTATTTATATGTGATTTCTGTAGCAGTATCTGCCTTTCAATGTCATTGAAGCAAGCAGGATCCCCATCCTGATTGGATCCCCTGGGCTCTGCTGTCACATAAATGACATGAATTAGGCATCTCATTAAGCAACTCATTTCTCCCCCCTTGCCCAGCTCCAAGTGCCTTAAAATTTTTCATGTCATTCAGTTTCAAAGGCTCAAGTATTATCCAGCAGAAAACACCTGCAGGTAAGGAGATGCTATGCAAATGTCCTGAGACTTCATCAAATACTTCACAGTTACAGTCTTGTCCCCAAAACACCTGGCAGTGAACAGGTTATAACACATGATGGCAGATGATGGAACATAAGGGACTCATTTCTTATAATGAAAGATTGCAAAATAGAATTAGTCAGTGAAGGAAGGTACAGGAGAACCTACAGGGCTGTTAAGAGAAAGTACAAACCCAGAAAACAACATGTGCTTGCATAAACATTTTTTTCAGCAGACCAGGTGAAATGCTTCCATGGTGTTACAGAAAAAAAATAAAGAAAATAAGCTAGGTATACAACAAAAGAAGGAAAATTTTTTGTGCAATGGAACTACAGAATAAATTGTAAAACTCCTTTTTCATCCTTAACTGTGAGATAAAAATGGCAGAAACAGCACACTGGAGCAATTATTTCTTTTTTAATAGTGAATACTTTTTCTATCCATTGAATCACTTCTGAATTAATGTAATTTCTTTTCATTCATTGAATCAAGTTTCACTTGTCAAATAACTGAGACATCATGTGCACAAATTTCAATTTGAGCTGAAGGGAGAATTGATGTATCTTTCAAGTAGAACTGATTGACTGTGAAAGATAAATTCCTCTTTTGAAAAGATATAAATTATTTTGGTAAAAGAATTAGTTTGGTTTTAGTAATTATTTATTGATCTGAGGGAAAACCCCAGTGGCTTCACAATTAGTTTCCAGAACTCTGGTAGGCTTGGTGCCATGACCAGTTCCTTGGGCAGCCTACTCCAGTGACCTACAGCTCTCTCAGTGAAGAACCTTGTCTTAATGTCCAATCTAAATTTCCCCTGATGCAGCTTCATTCCATTTCCTCATGTCATATTGCTGGTGATACTGGCACCAGGAGTTATGTAAATGAAACAATTTTTACTTTTATCACAGAAACAAAACCACAAAACAACACAAAATAAAAATATTAACTTGCTGGCCAAACATGTAAGGAAAGTAAAAGTCTTTGACAATTACTGAAGGTGTCAACGCTCTAAATAAAGACAACATGCTTCATTCATATCCATAAGCTAAATCTGATTTACATAGCCTAAAGGACTCTCGTTATTTTTCAGTCTTGTTCTCTTTCTGCATCATCCTGAGGTATCCCTAAAGTTGTACAAATTACTTAATCATCTCCATTGTTCAACAGTGGCTCTCTTTTTCTTGTATGTCCTTTTGAACAGATTGAGGACCAAGCCATAGCAGAGGTAAAAGACTGAAGCCATCGTGACCTACTGAATATGGTATTAAGAAGAGGGATCTTCCTCGTGTCTGAGCTGGGCACACGTTCCCGGTAAGCACATGGCAGCCTTTGGGAGGCCTAGAGGCTTCTGTGATGCTGTGTTGGGGGTGCTGTTGGGGTCCTCTTCACAGACCCTCTCTGCGTGGAGACCAGCTTCTTAACGCATAGTCCACCATTTTACCAGAGTAAATATTTTTGTTTCTTTTTCTTTTTTTTGTTTGTTAGAAGCTGAAATAATGAGAAAATGGGATAAAAAGGGAGGGGAAGGCCAAGTTCAATTGGTTTAAATTTTTTAGAGGCATATGCATAAATGAATAAGAATCTTGACTGACTGGAGAGATGAAACTGAAGTTAGACCGAAGCTGTTTGAAATAACCCCTGAAATATCATACATTTTAGACTATTACTTTTGGGAACCTAAGTTTAGGATTAATTTTTACTTGACTTTAGTCATCTGAAGGTCAAATTGTCTAGACATTCTGTATAGTCAATGGAGATAAATTTATGCATCTAAAGGTGACTCAGCTGTTCCTAACATAGGTAAAAATACAATTAAATTAGCTGAACACAATAAGCAGAATGAAAGACAAAGAAGATACCAATTTTCTTATGTATATCCCAGAAGTTTTCTAATCAATATATAACTCAGTGTTCATTTTTAATATTAATTTTTTATTTAATTTTAAAAATTATAATTTAAACAAAAACAAATAAACAAAACCAAAACAAAACCAAACAATAAACCCCAACAACAACAAAACCCCACAGTCCTAGGAGATAAGGGATGTTGTGTGAATGAGATTCACATTAGAGGCTATATAATATTTTAACAAGCACGCACAGCAAGCACCATCTGACAGGATACCTTTCAGGGTACTGAGTTCTCTAGTTTGCCACAGCAAAAAGAAACAGATACTGTACAAAGGATTCTGAAGAGCCTGTGAGCAATAAATTCAGAATACGAGCTAGGAAGGATTGGTATAATTTACTACAGTATCTTTCATAAGTGTTTTTTGTTAGTTGCTTTTTTCTCGTCTCAAGTATGAAACATTCAGCTCTCTGGACACAAAATGTGTTGTCTAAGTGGAGGGGACTTGTATGGCACAAGCTCCATCCTCACAAGACTGAAAAGGCAAATGGACGTACTGTAAAAGTGTCTTACACCTGATGTAACATCTGGAAGATCTCTACAGCTTCAATAAGTGTGTTGTATCTGATGTTTGGGAAATCTCAGTACTGACAGGTGATGAAAACAGCTCTTTGGAAAAGTCTTTGAGGGTATTAGAAGGATTATGATTAAGGAATCACATCAGCCTCCTGACAGTCTTCAATTTCATATTTTGCAGTTTCAGTCTTTCTCTTGTATATGAGTTCCCAGGGTCATCCTGCATCATCTTCTTGAGTATTGACAATGCCTCTGAGTTAGTTTTTTGGAACCAAGTCTAAAGTTATATTACTAAAGAAAAAAGATCCCATGACATTGTCAGTCTCTCAAGATCTTCAGTTCTCTTAGCATACCGTGTAATGGTCTTTGTAGTCAGATCCTTGTTCTCCCTGTAGTGCTACTTCTTATCATCATGTTCTCCATTTTAACTTATTTTCCTTTGGTATTGCTTCAAATGCTTTACTGAAGCCAAGAAAATGTGATCTAACACATTTACATTGTATATCAAAACATTTGCATTAGTCAAAGGAGGATATGAAGCTCACTGATCACACTATTTTGTTAACTTCATGCCATATTTATCTCATATTTTGTTAGCTTCCATGTTTAGTTATCATCACCTTCAAATGCATTTAATGCTTTGCATACTATGGTTGGATTAACAGGGTTTCTTTCACCTGGATTGCTGTTTCACCACATCCTATATATGGGTGTTATATTTCTTAAATTTTAGTAATTATCTGTCACCCCTTTTCAACAAATTTATTCCAGCATTTGCTTATTGACTTTTTTTTTGAGTTTCATTTCATTTATTTTTCTCTGAATTATACTTCAGCACAAAAATGGGGCTTTCTACTCCATGCCTACCTCCTTTTACCTGCCTGGTATTTGTCTTAAATTGAGTGTCAGTATTCCTACTGAAAAGTGGAATGAAAAATTTTGCTTTCAAGCCATACCTAGAATATCCTAAATTTCTGTCCCACTTTACACCTTTCGTCTTTGTTTCTTCTTGTTCTCTTTTCTTAATCTCTCTACAAGATTGACATTTTTCTTGCTACTTAATTTTTGTTTCAAGGCCTAATTTGGTTTGAGAGCTTTTACTTTATCCCTGCATTTCCTAACCTCTCAGTTAGAGCCTTTATTCCAATTAACCTCAGGCCCCTTAATGAAGCCAAATGTAACATTATACTCTGCTTCCCATATAGTCAATGAAGAAAGATAGGCAGAAAGTGATTCAAACTACTAACATCTCAGTTTCTGTCTGAAAGCATCTGTTTTTCTTCATTGACTGTAATAAGGAAACTGAATGCCTATGCTCTTAACCTAATGAAATCTATTAAGAATATACATTTATGGAAGACTTATCTTAGATTTAGCCAGGTTTCTGATCCTTACATATAACACCTCAGCTACTTTTTTTTTTTTTTTAAATCAAATAATTATTGATATGCTGAAGTAATTTTTGAAGATTTTATTTTTTGGGCATCCAGTTTCTTTTAGCCTTTGGACTCTCAGAAAATTCAGATCTCTCGTTCTAGTACCTGAATGTTTCACTCCAGCTGACTTTTGATTGATTCATTGATTTTGCCCAATGAAAGTCAAAATGCTGTTACTTAGTCAGTGCAATTACACATTTTGTAGTCAGTTCTTCCTTAATACTCTTGGTACTTAGCAAAGCAAAAGCCAAATTAGAAATACTTCATAATGGGGGCAATGATTGCTGGTAAACACTGTGTTGACTATAATACCAAGGTTCATCTGGACCCTGCAGCTGTTTTTCTTAGGAAGCTAGGGTGAGTCCTTCTGACTAAACAAAAATGTTCAGACCCATGCTAATCACCTTTAGTCTTATGTTACAGTTAAAGCAAAGAAGCAGAATCTTCTTACAAAACTCTATTAACGTATTTTAAATGTGTGTTTTAGGGTGAAATGAATGACATTCTCTGTATGCTAATCATTCAAAAGGAGAGATCCAACATCAAGGGAATTCAATTTTCAATTTCTTTCCTGAAGATCACTTTCATAGCCTTTATTTCTCTAAAAGAATTCCAAAGAGTATGTTCAGAATCTACATAGGAACAGCAATCAGATACTCATAAAATTATGATCCAGATAAATTGCTTTTCTTTTGAACTGGCTTGCTTGGTTTTATTCCATCACATCATAATGCTTAAGGCAAACTGATCATCCCTTGCTGGTTTCTTATATCTGCCCAAATGTGCGGATAATTATGTACCACTCACACTTGTTGTTCTGTCATGATATTGCTAACTCTGTCCTTGGAATCTTGTTCTGAGATACTGTGTAATACATTTAGAAGTCTTCAGCATTTAAATGTTTGGTGTCTTTGTTTACAGTCAAAAATTAAAAATGAGTTGAGTTAAAAAATTCAAGTTAAAATTCAAGATTATTATGCAAAAGAGAAATAAAATAAAAAGGATTCATGATAATGTGAAAAATGCATAACATAAAGTAGCAAAAAGGAAGAAAAACAATATATTTGCTTCTAAACAATTGTTTTGAATAAGTGAATCTCCATTGTACCAATGCTTTAAAACTACGCTTGAGGACATAAAAAATGAATGATGCAGAAAGATTCAGGAAGCCTCTGTGATCAATAATGCTCTTGGAAAAATAGGGTAGACATATGGGAGAAGACAGAAACAAACCAAACTCTTGCTCTTTTTGATAACAGGAAAGTTAAAGAGGAAAGGTAGATCTCTGGAGAGGAATTACTGGATTACATCTCTTTCAGTTTTCTGTGTTTTCTCACATAACTTTTACTACTACAAAGAGAAGAAATAGTCCAGACTCATCAATATTGTGCAACTGACAAACTCAGATTTACAGATAGGTAAATGTTACATCAGTTGGCTATAGGATTGGTATTTCTTCTGCAGAGCTGTCTGGTAAATAGTAATGTGCCAAAACCCACCATTTAAGTATTCTAAAGTGAGAACTCAGAAAACTACATCTGAACTTGTCAGTCCATCTCCTGTGTTCTGGGCCTAGGAGAAGAGGGCAGTGGTGTCTCTGCCAAGTGCAATGAGACCCTGTATGGGGTGGTAGCCGCTCGGAAGGCAGGCTCTGTTCCTGGGATGGGGGTTGGTAGTGCACTGGGAAAAGTAGGGAAGGAACCTTTTTCTAACGTAATTTTCTTCCCATCTTTGGCAGCTGCCATGGCTTGTGGGGAAAACATTGCCTGTGTCCATCAGAAGAGACTACACCAAGGTTGTTCAGCTGGCAAGGACAGGGTGGTGAGTGACTGACTGTGGGTTTTGGTGCTCAGCCCGTCACCAGTGCCAGTCATCGCTCTGCAGGCAGAGCATGTGGGTGCACCCAGGCACCCCCACTGAAAGCACCAGTGAAACATGCTGTTGTAGAGCAGGGAGGGCATGAAAGCTCAGCTGTAGGAGGCCATGAGGCACATCATACTTTCCAGAACCAGTGGGTGACTGTCTTTATTAACTTGGGTAGGTGTCCCCAGAGGCTGCTGTGATCCACCTGCTGCTCCCTGTGGGTGCAGAATGTTTGCCTACATGACACACATGAGGTGCTGCCTCACCTGCACTAATACCAATGGCACTATTTACTGATGTAGATGTTCCTCAGACTCAAGGCTATACACATCGAATATATTCTCTCAAGCAAATTCCTGGAACAACTATTGGCCTCAGGTACTTCTTGGGAAGGATCAGTGCCCAGACCTTTGTTAGAGCACATGTGATTTTCAGAATATTCCCCTGTTTCCTCATTCCCACAGACCTATGTCTCCTTGGCATTTGTTCAGTCCCCACCAGATCAGTTCTGCCAGGTGTGGAAGTGGGTACGTGACTGCTTCAGAGAAATGCAAATTCTTCCCCATAGACTTTGCTCCAAGCAGAGCCTCAAGCAGATACTGCTAATTGAATCACTCTAAGTAAATTGCAAACACTTGAGTCATGCACCATTGTAATGTTCTTGCAAGAGAATTACCTTCAAGAAAACTGGTATGGATTACAGAGAAAAAATTACTTTCCAGCAATACAATTTAGGTTAAATGTTCCTTTCCTGAAATGCCTGCTGGGAGGGACTGAGATATATTGGTGCATTCTGCTTAATTCCCCAAATGAAGTGTGGTATCAATGGCAGCACTGGAGATTTTTTTCCTGGAAAGTTCTGCAGAAAAATTATGTAGATATGGTTCTTTTATTGTCATAGGACAATGAAAATCCTATTGCACTTTCCACATTATTCTTTCTTTAATAGTGAACAAGATGCTTTTGCCTTTTTTTCATTATTATTCTTATACCAATAACACTATTATCTATAATTGATCAGATTGAATCTCCTATAAATTGCTTGTGAGCAGAACACATTCTTGTCCATGTTTGCCATTCCTTGTGCTAATGATTCAGTGGTTATCATGACAACTAGTTGGTTTTGACACTATCTATTTTACTAAAAGGAAAAATACAAAATTATTTGTACAACTGCACCAAAATGTGGAACGTCTCTTGTGGAAGGATTTATCTCACTGTTACAAAACTCTTTTTATGGTCAGTGGACAAACAGAGGAAACTCTCTAAGGATTGGCTCAGGCCATCCCAAAGGAGTTATTTGAGTGAATTATGTTCCCCAGATACCTCTGGAGAGTAATGGAAGCTACACTACAACCAAACTGTATCCCTGCCTTTACACAGATGAAAGTATAAATGAAGCTCATCCTTAATATGCTGGGGTCTTAGTAGTAATGAAGGACATGACTGCAGCAATGTACTCCAGTCCTCTAAAGCAGTTTGTCTGCATGTACAAAGACCTTCCTTCATGTTCTTCCTCCTTCAGGCTCTGCTAGTTCAATAGAGGAATATACTCCTTCTAATCTCTTTACCTGTAAATTTTCTCCTCTCCAAGGTCAACTGTGCATCCAGAAATCTTATTAAGGTTTAGGGTAGAGAGGACGAGCCAAGGTATACAAGCAGCTGTTATAGTTGTCCATCTTTCCTTGCTCTCCATCTGTTTTTGGGCACACAGATTTTGCTTAGGTTTTCTCATTAGTTGTCATAGAAGAGAGCACAAGTCCAGCTTTGAGCGTTGGTCTCCCCTTGCTCTGATGGACATGGTTATTGCAGTTTGGAAGTTACAAGGTAGTTTTTGTCAAAGGTTGCTGCTTTCATTTTCTTTTTGTTAGAGCTGTGTTTCAGTATTTTGTGTGTATGAGTGATTATTCATCTGTGATATAATACTTTGGTGGTAAGGATGTTCTCCTGATCCAAGAGTGGGAAAGGCAGCCTGTTAGACAGAAGCATCAGAGCTCTAGCTTTATTCTTTCACCATAATTACCCATCTACATGCCTATGCTTACGTTCACTGTGTTGCTCTGTATATGAGGTAAGTTCATAGGTAAACAGCATGGATGGATGGATGGATGTGCGTATCATCTGTGGTACTAGTGGGAGATTAGCGACTATGTATTTCTGTTTCTGAGCACCTAGCTGAATATTAGCACTCCTTCATATATTGTGTTTTAAGAAAAAAATATTTTTTCCAGCTAAATTTAAAATATGCTTTACAAGCAATATATACTTGATTGGATTTCATGCCTTAATTCTAAGAGTATTTAAAAAAAAAAAAAAAAAGAAGTGTAAAATCAGAAATTAAAATTTACCAAGTTTGGGAGAAAAACTGGCCTCAAATGTTTTCAGTGCTCTTGCCACTCAACACCTTCCACATTTAATGTGGTTTAAAATTTATTGTAAATAAGCTCTTTTCCTTTATTTGTCAGCTTTGGGCAGCTTTTGAATTGTTTCTAAATATGTGAAGTAACAGGGGGTGTAGAAGTTTGGAAGAGCTAAAATATAATGTGGGAAATTTTGAGTGTATTTGACTAGTATATATTTTTAAGGGAAAGGGAAAGAAACTTTGTTGTTGGAGGAAAAAAAACAAGGAGTTGCCAAGAATATTATGTTTGAGAAAAATTCTCTATTAATAATTTAAGGGTCTTGTATGATTATTTTTAACACAAATTCAGTGACTAATTCATATTGTCTGGAATTATTTAAGTGGGCAGCAATTTGTTTCATTTTCTGCCCAATTATGATTTTTATTAAAATTGAACCATGTTTGAGCCATTTTTGCAACAGGAGAATTTTTTTCACTCTCCCATTTGTGAAATCTCTGTGACACCAACAAAAATTCAGACCAGATTGTTGCTCACTTTACATAAAATGAGAAATCTTTCATGTCATTGACACTTTTCTTAGTGTTATCCCACAAAGACATAATCATCAAAGGAAACAAGAAGTCCTTTCTTTGCAAGACTTGGGAACAAGCAATACAGAATACTTCTCTTCAGAAGAAATAAACCATGGAAACAATTGTTAGATATTGTATTAGAAGCTGGTTTCAGATGTATTACAATATGCATTGGGTTGAGCTGTTCCTCACCTTTATATTTTTCCAGAACATAAAGAAAGACCAACCTGGTTCTTGCAGAATTTTGGCATGTCAAAAGAATGAGGTTTTTCAGCTGAAAAATAGAGAGAAATCAAAATTTTAAATGTTCCTTCTCTTCTTTCATTGCATGTCTTCAACTAACAATAATAATATCTGAACAACAAAGAAATTATTCCCTTTATTCTTTTTACATCTACTGTGATTAGAATGATAATACCTCTCTCTATTTTGTTGACTTTTTAATTGCTTCACAGATATTATTTGAGTTCTCAAGTAGAATAAGGAGAGACTATATGACACAGATGTTAGAGGAATGAACTAATAATCCATTTTACACATCATCTCACTTCTGAAAAAACAAAATTTGGATGTTACAATGACAAATTGACCACAGTGTAGCTCCTTCAAGAATTCCAGTGTCTGAAAGGATAATCCTGTGTTGCCTGGGGCAATTCTAACCCTATATTTTGCAATACAAGTCAGAAGATCAGTAACCACTTCAAGAAACACAAAAATGTGAAAAAAATATATTGAAAAAACTGGAGCCTATTCCCCATGACCTTTTGATATTTGTAATTCTAATTAAGCTGAATCTGATTACTATTTTTTAATGTTGTAGGTATCCATTTGCTAAATAGCATAGATAAAAGAAACTCTTATTAGATAGCAAAACGTTCATGCCAGAAATTTTTTTTTGGGGGGGGAGATTGTGAAAGAGAAGTAGGTGACTTCAGAATCAAATGCAATATGAGATTATTTATTTAGTGTTTAATTATGGGTATATCATACAATCTCCATAGGCAAAGATAGTTGCTATTTTTGGGGCTGAGAATCTGTTAGTAAGAATCAGGTAAGGCTAACCAAAATTTCTCTGGGAAAATAAATAATTCCAAAGATATCTCTGGAAAAAAGAGAAAGGCAAGTTTTGACCTGTCAACAGCAGGTAGAGTAGTGACTGGGAGGGAGATCATGATGTGCTATGTGTGTGTGTATTGATTCTGAGGATTTTGGTATTCAGCACAGCCATGTAATTTGGTTTCTGACTCATCTTTGAAAGGCATTGTGTAAGTCTTCCCTAGTTTGTCCTTCCATAGCTACTGAGAAAGTACTCGGGGCACTGGATGAAGTGTCTTCCACTCAAGAAGCTCATGTACAATCTGGAAATCATGATGGTTTTATGATGAGGTGTTTGCAGTAAGGACAGAGGAGATGCACTGACAAGCACTATGTGTGTTGTAAATGCATGATCTAGGGGAAAATCAGTCATTATGAATTACACAGCTGCCTATTGCTTCATTCCTCAAATGTCCTCTGTGACAACCCACAGAACTTCCTCCTGTTCACATACACCTGATCAGCTTCTCTTAGATCTGGGAACAGTTTAGTGGATCTTCAGCATGTGAGGCATTAAGATAATTTAGGAGTTTTGGAGAGAAAAGACTTTGATCAAAACTCTAGTGACTCTGGATAATCATTTCCAATGAATTCTTGTGAGTCCAATTCCTTGAGAACACTGTGAGCATGAAAAAGTAATTTAATTTAACATCTGAAACCTAATCCCTGTCCAAGTTCATGACTTCCCATGCAAGCTTGGCTCTTGTGCCATCCCCAGCAGTGACAGCTGGAGAAATTGCTACCCACCAGCCCCTCTCTCTGCTCTGCAGCGGAGACCATCCCTCCCTGACACACCTCACTCAGATCACTTGGATTTGATCAAACAATTAAAGATACAAAGGTTTAACTGTTCAACTTATTTTGGATGAGGTAACATGAATTCATTTTAATGCCTCAGCTAGATGTTCTGAGAGTGCAGTAATCCCTCTGCAGGCGGGCAGTGGTCAGCTGGAGGAAGACACTGTTAGAAAGTGACGCATTAATTAGTAATTTAACATCTGTGCTTTGGTCTGAGTCCGCATTCCGGAGATCACAAGTGGTTCTCTGTTAACTACAAAAATCATATGCTCATAGTAATTTTTAATATCAACTTAATAGATTTCAAATCTAATAGTTACAGTATTTATTAAAACTCATCCTTTTTTTTAGACAAGAAACATTTTGGTATGGTCTTCCAAGGCAGTTTAGTGTGTTAACTGCTGTGTTTGATTATTTGAACTGGTATTCAAAATAAGAGTATTCTTTGGTATTCAAGCTTAAAAGAGATGTGAAAAGCTGAATATTTACTTTTAGCTTAGCATTGCCACAAATGCAAAATGACAGCACCCTCACTAGTCAGCATTGTTACGGGAGTGATTTGAAACTTAACTAGCCTTTTTTTCTCTTTTACAAGAATTTAAACTAAATAAGTGTTTTCCATCTTTTAGTCGTACAACCAATATTCAATTCTCTTGGCTTCTTATGTCTGGAATTGCCCTCTGGTCTGTGGCTTTGTGTGTCAGAACATCTCTAAAACCCAATTTTATTACAAGGCTGATGACTTACACCCTTGTCTGTTCTGGTAGCATCTAAAGATTTCCCTCTTCATCACATTTTTCAAAGACATTCTTCTGCCAGGTGAAACCTCTGGGAGTGCAGGGCTGCTTGGAGCAGGGCTCTAAGGAGGTTATTGGCATGCCTGAGCAGGTGAGCAGCTCCACAGGAGGTACCACTTCCTTGTAATTTTTGTACCCTCTGAAAGCACAGAAACCATTTGATTCAGAAGTATGGGCCATTTGAAAAATATGTGGTTTTGTCAGTGGTGGAGGCACCAGGAACTTTGAACGAAATCATGGTGTCTCCCACTGTTCTGTATGTTCCCTTACCACCTCCATCTCTCTTTGGCAAAGCCTGACTCAGAGGTCAGAACCAGGCATCTACAGTGAGGACAAGATAAAAAACTGTGTGGCTGTTACATCCATACTAATATTTCCAAAATGTCTACAATGTATATGGTGATCACACATATGAGTTTTTAGAGGGGAATAGAGGGGGATAGCTGGAATACTATACACTCCCTAATAGGTATTTGTCAAAATAAAGAAATAATGGATTGCACAAATGATGGTAATCTCCAGCTAAAGAGGGTAAGCCACAAAGGTAAAACTCATATTTGGTACTCGTGGTCTACTGGCAGCTATTTAAGGATCAGAGAAGACCACTATATAAAATGTTGATCATCTCCAGATCAAAAAAGGGTCAAAGAAATATGAAGATGTCAGTGAATTCAAAGTTTATTAATATACAAGTCTCCTTCAAAAAATGGACCCCTGCCACATGAAGTTTAAGATTGCACCAAGCACTGGTCAAGTTCATTAATCGTTATTTAAAAGGCTTGTTCTAATCTCTGTGCTGGAATAAATAAGTATGTTGAATCTATCACAATTCATATGTACCCAGAAGACTTTCTACTTAAGAAGCACACAAGAAGGAAAACAGATACTGTATGAAATTCCAACATTAAAATATACAACATGAACTAAAGACCAAGAATGACAGTAACTGATTACCTAAATTTTCAAGTGGTAAAGAGGAAATAGTGAATGAATTGAGTCTCATAACCGCAGTGCTTCCTGCCTCACCCACTGCTCAGGCCATGTCTAAATTCAGAGTATGGCTCCCATATATTGCCACTTATGAAATAACGGTGCCATAATTGCAAATTTTGTATTCCAGTTTAATTCTGCAAACCTCCGAATTCTTGAGTATTGGATTCTGTCCTAACTCTTGTTCACTGATGGACGATATAACACCAATGGACTGAAATCATTTTGTGACCACGCCTTTTAAGCTACCAAGTCACACATTGCTGAAAGGAAATGACATGCAACTTATGGAACTTGTTTATACACTAAATACAAGTGCGGAAGTGATTTCAGCTTTGTTATTGCTGATAATACTCAAGAGGAGGATACAGACATCAAAAAAGAATCTGAATTTCTGTTTAATTAAAATCAGCCTTTGAGCCTATATCTACATGCCATCTCTCAGCTGGCAATAGAACCTGGACAAAATGTTCAGATGAAGCAGAAGAGTAACTAACATTATTACTATTAGCAGCTCCATATTATAAAACTAGGATGAAGAGATCCCACTGATAAAATATATGGATAGACAGGCAAAATCAGGGAATTCAAGTCAATACCTATTTCAGGCTCTATTTCAATACTCTCAAAATACTGTCTTGCAGAGAGAGATTGAAAGTGTTTTATTTAGACTGAAAGTGTTTCATTTTCAGTAAATATTCTCTAGCTTCCCTGAGTCTTTTAATAGCAGACCTGCTTTTTTCCATGTCACAAATTTTCTCCTAGCCTATTTCCCTCAACCACTTATTTCCTATCATCTGGCTGTTATTTAGCAAAGACTATCTCATACAATGATGTTAAGGGCTTGTGTCTTTTTCTGTTCAGTTATTGTTCCTCAAGTCCCAGAATCTCTTTGTATGAATTGTATCTCCCAATTCAATTCAAGTGAGAAAAACCAGCAGCTTCTTCCACATCTGGATATGGCCAAGTCCTTTATACCATGTCCTGCTTCTTTGGCACAGGTAGGTTAAAGAGGGAGAGTTTAGAAACAGTATGGGTGAAGAGAAGGTGCAAAAGAAGACATCTACAGATCCTTCTAAAAATTTAGGAGGTGAAATCATAGTGTGTGCATGTGTGTGCTTATTTAGTTCAAGCTTCCTTTGACCTAATTTGCCATTGTTTAAACAGTTAATGACAATTGTTTACATGACTATGTTAAGTATCCTTCCACTTCTTTCCATAAGTAAAAAGTGCCAAACAGAACTGGAATGACATTTCTGAATGGAATCTTAATCATATGAAAATGAGAAATAGAAAAATTCCCAGGTAGAATTTTAACAAATCTGCTAAAAATCCTGGCACTTGGGCTAGACCCCACAGGATAATACAGTTTACCCTGTCAGAGGGAAAACGGTGCTGTGGTGGAGGAGTATCAGCCTAGATGTTGGCAGGGTTTCAGTGAAATGCTCTGTTCTACTGCAGGGGTCTTCCTGGGAAAGGACCCTCTTGTCTCTGAGCTCACAATTAACTGCTGGTAACATGGGATGTATGAGTCTGAGTCTCTGATGAGCTGAGAGAAGAAATGAGCAGTATTCCTGGACTCATTCTGGCTGCTTTGCTGCTGCATAAGCTGACAAGGGTCACCACTGTCATCTGCATGTCTACATGGTCTGCAGCCCAGCTGGAGGACACCAGTGACTTCAGGGCAGATGGGAATATCAGCATCTTGTTATCTATGGGACCAAGGTATGAAACAGGCATATGACCTGCTCAGCCTTGTCCACAATTAAGTGTTTCTGACACTGAAGCAGAATTCATGAGCCAGTCGACTTACATGTAAGGCAAGAGTGCCATGTGAGGTCATTTCTTCAGTTCGGCTCAGCTCAGCTCACCCCATTTAAATTAAAGCTGTGTCTTTGCCAATAAATCTTCACCCTGTCCTCTGGCAAGGTAATATTCAAGCACCTTAAACCTCTGACCAAAGCCACAATACAGTTCTTTTAGCATCCTGCAATGCCTACACCCAGGAATGCATACTCACATTAGTTTGAACACTACAATCCACTGTCTTTGAAGTCAGATAAGAAGGCAAGTCACTTCTTGGATTCCCATACAAAGATCACACTTGCTAATACATCTCAGAGCCATGCAGACTGCTCAGTTGTGAATTTTACTCACTCCTGCTGCCAAACACACAAGGCAAGATATAGCTCTTCCCCAAGCTCCAGCCCTCACCAGCCATTCCATAAATGTCAGCTTGAGCGTGCAGGCAACAGGCTCTGGAAGCAGAACCCAACAGCCATGAAGGAGCTGTAACATGCCTATTGGCAGCTATGCAAAAGTCTGTGAGAAAGAATGGCTTCCTAAACATTCAAAAGGACTAAAATATTTGCCGACTGGTTATGCTGCATGTCCTGCTATGACTGCTTCACCCCTAGACACAGCAAACAGCGAGTTTACAAAACATTTAGCTAAAAGCAGAGGATAAGGGCCATATGGAAGTTGCTGCTGCCAGGTGTGGAGATACAAAGACAATATTTAAAATGGTCCTGCTTTGTGCTTGGATTTCTTTATGGAAATACAGACGTCATGCTCTACAAATGCAGTTTGGGATGCTCTTCCATGACCAGCAGAGATAAACCTTGCTGCTACTGAAAGGAGAGGTCCTAGCATCCCAGCATGCCTGGCTGCCTTCCTGCATCCCTGTTTCCAGCTATGATATACCACCCTTCATTCATAGTGGTTCTTCTCCCTCCCTTGGGGAGCCAGTGCAATTGCTAAATTCAATAGAAAACTATCGTTAATGGGGTTGGGTTTCTGGGCTGTTTCCTACAGCTTCAGCCCTCTGAATCTGTTTACTGAGGACACACTTGATATCAGAAGGGCACAGGAAAACATCAAGAGTGCTGGTCAGGATGGGAAGACCCCTTTACAGCAGCAGCGAGCTGTTCTCATCCCTCTGCAGCCTTAGACATAAACATCTGTGCCATTTCACTCGTGGGTTCAGGGACCTGGGCTCTGACCTGGGTCACACATGTAGCGTGACCTTACTCCAGACAGGCTGTCCAACTTCAGTTTCCTTTGGAAGGAGGCCATGCCTTTCCCCAGACCACCTTGCAGACTGCAGAGCTCAGCTGCTGTGGTGCTAGGCTTGTTTTTATGAAGTCTCCAATATGTTTGCTCTCACTATAAAGTGGTTTCTTTTTCTTCTTTTTCTCATGTTCAAAAAGAAGTGGATTATTTTTAGCTCATGTTTCTCCTTTTAAACTTGCATGCAGCCATTAAGTCAACATGGGAGAATTCTGCTTTCAAGGATGGATGTCTCAGAATGACAGGCAAGAGAGAAACGAGTGACAGTGGTTCTGCAATCCTGCATAAAGTGCAATGCACCACGTTCAGAAAAGGACATAGGAACTGAAAGTAGGCCTTCTGGGAAATTGGGCAACTTGGAATCTATGGCTCAAATCTTTGTCATTTTCCATCTGAGGTTGGAGATTTTTATTAAAAAGTTCTGCTGAAGACCCTTGTATCCCAAAGGTGCCTGTAGTTCTCCAGGGCAATTTCTGCCTTTTCTTCTTTAGCTGTGAAACCACCCTTGGCGGGTAGGCCATGCAGACCAGGTTACCTGATATATGCTGCTCTACTGAGACCTTTACATTGTGGTGTGGGGTAACAAGGGGATAAGGCCATAAATCCATGATTACATGGGCCAGGTAGCAGCAGATGATGGTTCTCTAATAAAGCTGGGATGTCAGGTTCAAAAAAAGAGAAATGAGTAATTTGTATAATAAGCTATGTCACTGAAATTATCAGGGACAAGATGAGCTAAAGGAAGGGGTTCTTCCCTGGAGTGCTGAGGTCCTGCATGGATGCCACACTGAGAAAACTGAAGGACAGTTTCTGGAGATCCCATCTCGTACTACAAGGAATTACAGATTGTTGTCCCTCACAAAGAACCAGGCTCCTTTAGCACCTCTGGAAAATGAGGTGGATTTTACCCAGTCCAGTTTAGGAATGAAAAAAAAAAAAAAACAACATACTGTCCAATAATATGATTGCGAAATCAGGGGATTTTGGGCAAGGTAAACTGTCATGTGTTAGCTTGCTTCTAAAACCAAATTTGTTTTCTGTGTTTCTGTGGGAAATCAGAGGATGTTATAAGCTGAGTCATGCCATTATTGACTTTAGCAAGCACAGCACTGATATAAATAGTGAAACACTGGGGAGTCTTAGGCAGAAGGAGAAGAGATTGAGGTCTTCTAGCAAGGGCTAGTAGGACAGGGAGACCAAAATGAAGACAAAGATCCTTCTTTTCCTTGAGTTGCTATATGTTGTATGTTCTTCTGCTTTTCCAGTGGTTCCAGAAAAGAAAGAAGAAGATACACAATTTGCTAAGGTAAAGACTACAGGCAGAACTTAAGAAATAATTTATTGAAAAAATGAACATACTGATGTATTAGTGATGTAGGATATGTTATTATATGCATTGGAAAAGAAAGTTTTATGTTCTAAACTGTTTTTTTTTTCTTCCCTATCAGAAATATCTGGAAAGCTTCTATGATTTTAAAGAAGAGAAAAATTCTCTTTTTAAAGTAAAGAACCTCAATCACATGGCTGACAAAATCCGAGAGATGCAGTCATTCTTTGGGCTAGAGGTGACTGGGGAGCTGAACCATAAGACATTGGACATGATGAAGCAGCCTAGATGTGGAATACCTGACATCCGTTCATACAGCACCTTCCCATACAGCCCTAAGTGGAAGAAAGAAGATGTGACATATCGGTAACATACATTAAAGCATGTTTTTCTCTACACCACTGGGAAGCTTTGTGAATGCTAGGTAGAAGCCATGTCAACAGTTTCTTTACTATTTATTCCTGTATATCTCCATATAAAAGCTCCATTTAGGATGAAAGGGCCATGAATGTGGGGACTATTCAGGCTTCCAAATAGTGACAAAAATACCAAAATAACATGTTAACATGTTAACATGTTATGTAATGTTAACATTACTTAGTTAACAGCCTACAAAATAATATACTTGGTGGATAGGGATGCAACTGAGGGTGTATATGTTAGGAAAACTGTGAAAGCTTCATCTGTTATGTAGGCAAATATTTTGAAAATAAACAACTCAAGACATATAGATAATAATAATTCTTGATTAAAATATTTGACCTTAATACCATGTATCCCAGTACATGTGATCTAGTTGCTTTTAATTCCTTTGTCCTTATTTCACAGGATTTTGAACTACACTCCAGACATGCTGCAAGCTGATGTAGAGGAAGCAATTGCAAAAGCCTTCCAGCTCTGGAGCAGTGTCACCCCTTTGAGATTCACCAGGGTCTACAGTGGTCAAGCAGATATAATGATCTCCTTCGCCGCTGGATGTAAGGGGATTCTGCTGCCTGGGAAAGATGGTATTTGTCACCTTTTCTTACAAAGATGATGAAAAGTATAACTTTTTTTCCCCTCTTATTTTTAGTTCATGGTGACTTCTATTCATTTGATGGTCCAGGAGGAACTCTGGCCCATGCTTATCCCCCTGGCAGTGGGATAGGAGGAGATGCCCATTTTGATGAAGATGAAAACTGGACCAAATTTACTACCTATAGTGGTAGGTAACCTTAAATGTTGTGTTACCTGTTCTTTAATAGACAGAGTTGTCTTGAAGATGCTGTAAAGTCACATACACCATGGCAGTAGTTTCAGTGTTTACTGACATGTAAAATGTCAGTGTAATTTAGTAAAATAATGCTACATATTTTGATCTGGGCTGCAGTCATGACAGTCTTCTGAAGTTAATGCAGACAGCAATTATAGCTCTAGTAAAGGAAATGAGATTATCATAGAATAGCAATATTGGGTAATCATGACATTGTAAGACAGGGAATTTTCACCCTCAGGTAATGACCTTAAAAGTTGTAATATAACCTCTTGTTCGTTTTTTTTGGGTTTGTTTTTTTTTTTTCCCTGTTTTAAAGTGATGCATATCTTTAACTTCTGGAAAGGAAAAAAAAATCTTGAGTTTATTGATAAAAGTTATTAAATGAAACAGTGAAGTCTTCTGGTTTCCAGCAATGTCCAGGGATAATGTTACATTTTACTGGTCTTCGTGAGGTAGTTACCAGTTAAATTCCATGTCATTTATTAATCTCAGAAATCTGTCTAAGTGACTAAAATATTCTCACCTGGTTTTTAGTCATCATTAACATTAAAGAAAATTTGTTTCTTTGTTGGCAAGAAAATTTCTGCAACAGGTGCAAAAACTATTCCCAGATTGGTTTCCCAGTGAAAAATAAGTTTTCATAATTCAAAACTCGTTTCTTCTCCAGGATGCCAGAGAGCCTCTTAATGGGGACACAAATTTTGCTGTTTTTTTAAGTCCAGAAACAATGTACTATGCATGAGAGGATGGCACCTCTCTTCCACTGTCATGCAAAAAAAAAATTAGTAAATTTTTATTCTTTGTGCTGAACTTTTTTTAGGATACAACTTATTTCTCGTTGCTGCTCATGAGTTGGGCCATTCACTAGGTCTTGGTCACTCCAATGTCTTCGGTGCTTTGATGTATCCTATATATATGGCCAAGGATACAAGGGACTACCAGCTTCATCAGGATGACATTGATGGCATTCAAGCCCTCTATGGTAAGCAAGAAGAATCCTTTTTTAGTGAATGATAAATAATAATTTATAATGAATTTTACCCAACAGCTAAAATGTACTGAAATTTCTACTGGAAGAAGGATACTCTGGTTTAATTTCCTGTTACTATTTTTGGGTAAATCTCTTGGGTTTTTTTGTGGCTAACAGTCTGTATCTGCAAAATAGGCTGTATTCATACCATTTAGTTAAAAGATCCAAGTCCTTCTCCAGTGGTACCGGAGGAACAGCAGTATTAAACTCTCTTTATCTTCCACAAAATGATGGTCACATGCCAAGTAGCCTATGCATTTGGCTTCATATGGTACATCCTGAAGCTCTGCAATATGAACTACTCTGATCTACTTTCCAATTCTACACTTATCTGTTTTACAAAGGATCCCCCAGGGAATCTCCTGTACTTCCAACAAAAGCTTTTCCCCCCCAAGAACCAACCGAACTGACACCTGCAGAAGCAACAACTGAAATGTCACCCTGGCCAGAACCAACACGTACAACACCCTCCAAACCCCCACCAAGACCTGAGGACTGTGACCCTCATCTGACTTTTGATGCTATCACCACCCTCCGTGGGGAAACACTGTTCTTCAAAGGCAGGTAAGTGCTTTTATTTCTAGCAACACCTGTGTGTGAGATTCACAAAGGCAAAGCATAAAGTTCATTTCAAGGCATTTATCTTCCATTGGTTAAAAGGAAGATATTTTCTTATGAAAGTGTTAAGGCAAATTTGCTAAATTTTACTAGCCCACCTGGGCTGGGTGAGTAACATGGTTTTCTGATGGGTGAGTAAGCCAATTATCACCCACGTCTGTTAGAATTGTACAAGGCTGAATAATTCCAGTGTAACTCCTCATCCTGTAGCTGCTTCACATACAGCACTGTCCTCATCACACCATCCAGGTTGTGGGCCAGGAAGCTGTGGAAAATGTCACTTTCGGTGTCACTCTGACCTAGGAATCTGCACTAGACCACTGCCCAGTGATGTCTATAGGGAATCCCTGCTGTTACAGGTGTCCACTTTTGGGATACACTCTAACACTAGCACTGTAGCAGGTTGTTGGCTGGACGTATCCACCCTGGTGAGGGAGAATGGAATGTGAGGCCCAGGATTTCACCTGCTTCTTGTGTTGGTAGTTGTGTTTTGATTGAACGAGCTCCCTTTGATGATGCGGGTGTGATTTCCCTTTTAAAACATACGATGAAGAATTGTAGCTTAAAATCTTAATAATTTTCAAGGAAGGTGAGGAAGGAGCAGTTTTTCCTTAAATTAGGTTTGAACATGTTCCTCAAGAATATTTAATTAACATTTTTGACCAAACCGAGATGAAGAATGCAACTGTACCTTACCAGCATGAGTCATGGCAAAGAGAAAGCTGCAATTGTCACGCTACCACAGATACCACAGGTTTTCCAGGACAAGCCATCAGGATACCAGTGGAGAGGTATACAGTGCCACCAACTCTAGGTGAACCTGCTTGAGCCAACAGGCTGGATAAGATGACCTTGAGAGGTCGCTTCTGACGTCCACGACCTCAGAGCAATGCATAGTAAAGGGCAAATATGTGTGTGGGAGCAGGGCAAAGTGAAGCACTGCGATCACAAAAGGGGTGATATCTCGTGCCTCATAGGGAGCACTTGCTCCAGAACCTAGACAGTAGGCTTTAAAGTGTGTTTCTGGGCTCCTGACCTACTAGTGAAGTACAGATAATGAAACACTGCTGTTTTCATTTCTATCAGCTATGTCTGGCGCAAAAGTCCATATTTCTCAGAAATTGAGCACGACACCATCTCCTCTTTCTGGCCGTCGCTGATAGGTGGCTTTGATGCTGCTTATGAGGTTGACAAGACTGATCGAGTGCTATTTTTTAAAGGTATTTCTCTTGCATTTCCATCAGTCCTTTTTATGAATGAATGAAGTTATAGTAATACTACTAATGTTTTTTAATAATAAGGGAAGCAATATTACACTAATATTCATACTAATTCTAATACTAATACTAGTACTATTAGGAGCTATTCTTAATACTCAAATCCATTTTGATTTTGAAAATGCTGTTACTGCCATTAACTAATTCTGCTTCACAACATTCCTATACAATACGATATTACTCTTCTTTGGTCAGAGAGAGAGAAGATCATAGCTGAGACAAAATTTATTGCTACATTAAGTTATTTAAATACATTTTTAAAGGTGCCAAACACACCTTTGTTGACCTTTAACTATTGAATATATAACTTAATGTCTATAAAATGTCTATAAACTAATGTCTATAAACACCTGTGAGGTATTCAAACTTACGTGTGCCCTAGAGGGTAAGTTTTTCAGTAGAACATTTGTGCTGTTTGGTGGCATTTACTATACAGAAAGCTCTGGGACTTTGATGAAAAGCAGATCAGGCTCCTCAATGAATCCCTATAACTTTTTCTGTTTTCCTGTAGATGATCAGTACTGGGCTGTCAGTGGCTACAGTATAGAGTCAGGCTTCCCCAAGCCCATTCAGAACCTGGGCTTCCCCACCAGCGTCAGGAAAGTTGATGCAGCTGTTCATGATCAAAATACCAAGAAAACCAGTTTCTTTGTAGGCAACAAGTACTGGAGGTAAGACTCTTTCCTCTTCCATACAGCAGATAACAAAAATAGCTTTTAAAATCAAGTTACATTAGCATCCTCTTGTTGTCAGCCTTCTCAGACTGTAAAAGCTGAAACTCAGAGGCAATTATTCCGGTTTTTTCACTCAGGTCTTTTCATAGAACAAAGTCTGTAGCACCTGAGGTAAAGACAACTTTCATTTACCCTTACCAACCTGTTATTAACAAGCGAATGAACTTTCTTTATTCATTAGGAAGCACTATGAACTTAGTATAAAAAGACAATGTGAGTAGACTTTGTCATCATATCATGTATTCATTCAGTAGCTATTAAAGGGCAGAAGTGCTCTATGAAATCTATAAATGACAAATCAGTTAAGAAGGCTGTGGAAGGACATTAAAATATTTGCTTCTTAAGAAATTTTTTTGTTCAACTAAGTAGTAATCTTAGTTTTAATAATTAATCTGCAATATTATCTTAAAAGATTATTATTGCACCATAAGTTTCTATTTCTTTTATGGGGTCACTCCATAGATTGTGTGCTGTTAAATTAAATTAAGATGAATAATTATTTAAGTTTATTACTCAGTATAAGCCCCATCCAGCCTCACTGTCAGTCTCTGGGAATGAAAGTAAACTCTTTAGTCTGATATTCTGAAAATAGCCTTACATAGGCCACTAAAGATGTAAATATTTACATAGACAGGATTCACATAGACTGTTCTATGAGATCACAGATGCTTACAGTTACCGGATTTTCAGCTGAGAGTGGGTATATTTTGTAAAAATTCCATCTGATTTTAACATTGAACATGCTGTGCTTATTTTCTGTTTTCATGCAATTTCTTTATTTAGTTTCAATGAAAATACTCAATCAATGGAAAGAGGATATCCAAGAAAAATAGCAGCTGACTTCCAAGGGATTGGCCACAAAATTGATGCTGCCTTTCAGAAAAATGGTAAATAAATTAAAATGTAACTAAAAAGAAGTAACCCAAAAGACCACCAACCAAAGCCAAAAATATGTATCTTTCAAATATATATGTTAAATGTTTGTTTTGATTTTTTAATCACTCAAGAAAATATTGTGTATAACAATAGGTATACAAAAATGAAATATTAATTTTCCAATATTCTGTCCTTCCATTTCTAGGATATTTCTACTTTTTCCATGGTTCAAACCAGTATGAGGTTGACATCAAGAAAAAGAAACTCATCCGTAAAATGAAGAGCAACAGCTGGTTTAATTGCCAGAAATATTAAGTGGTGGTGCAGGGATGTATTTGTACCAGAAATGGTTTTACATGTTCCTTGGTTCTAAACAGTATTATTCAGCTGTTACTGTGCATCTGAGTCTGAAATTATGGCCTTTGACAAAGCTAATTTAAAACCGTAAAATGTAAAACCTAATGTACAGTTTTAATTTATTTTGTTCTCCAGTTATTTATTAATCAAGTTGTTTTTGAGTAATAAAGTATTTTGCTCAAGTATAGCAGTGTTTTTTGTGTTCTGGTTCAGTCCACTGGAGACAAGGCACCTGCTATAACCATATGCAAGCCTGAACAGCATCATGACCATTTTTAGTGGGGCTCAGTGTCTGTGGAGGGAAAGTTAAAATGAAGAAGAAGTAGGAGGGCAGTTCTGGCAGACAATAAGAAATTAGTTAGGTGACAGAGCAGGGAAACAAAGACATTCAGGAACAATGTGGGGGAGGCATAAAAGGTAAGAGGAGATCCTACACAACAGTGTGTGAAGGGAGAGACTGGAGCCTGGGACTCACCTGCCATGACCCCATGGCAAAGGAACAGAATGGTCAGGGCAGGGATGGAGACAGGTGCCTGCTAGTAGATGGGAGCATGGCAGAGAGCTGAAAGGACCAGTGCCCCAGTGCTGTGGTGGGTGGATTTTGTGAGCAGAGTCATTCACATAGCAGAACATGAGCCAAGAGAAGGGTAGGTGTCCAGTTTGGGGACGGAGGTAGCATGCAGGCAGGTTGGGAACTGATCATAGGGTCACAGGGAGTCAGTGGATTAGCCCTGCTGTGCTGTGACTGTGTGGCTTGGGAATGGAGTCAGGGCTGGCAGTCCACCTTGCAATGCTGAATTAGAAACCACTAACAAGAACTACCTCCCAGTGTAAACAAGCTGAAATGATAAGAAAATCCCAGAATTTTTATGTAACTACCACAGATGAATCCTCCAGAGGATGAGTGGTGAGATACAGAGAAAAGTACATCTGCTTCCTCTGTGCACCTTGTTTGGGTCCCCCTCACAGGGCAATAGCTCAGTGACCTTAAACACCCCTCGGGGTATAAGAAAGCTTGGCTGAAGTCCATCCTATCTGAAGGGATTTAGTCTCATCTCTCACAACACTGATGCTGTTGACTCGCTATTCCTCTTTCTCTAGCAGCATTGGCAAAGGTAGAAAGAGAGGATGGGAATGGCTGCTAAGGACAGTATTCCAGTTAACCCAGCTCAAACCCCATTAGGGTTTTGCTCCAGGTTTTCTGCACAGGATTTGCTCCTGGTTTTCCACACAGTGTAGATCCCTGAGAGACCTTGTCAAAACACATACTAACATCTGTTGCACCATCCATCTGGGCCAGAGGAAGCCATGTGTCTCCCAGTGTACCCACAGACCCACTGTCCCACTATGCTAGCAGACAAGACCAAAGAAGGGCAGCAGAGATGCCTTTGAATGGGGCTTTGAGAAACCTGTCCTAGTGGAAGGAGTCCCAAACGCAGGGGGTTTGGAACTAGACAATCTTTAAAGTTCTTTCCAACGCAAACTATTCTATGATTCTATAAATCTTGGAATATCTCTTCTTTGCCATGTTCACCTCCTCATGCATGCTAGATTCACTCTGAGCACCTCTAAAAACAAGGTATAAAATGAACATAGGTTAGAAGTGGCTTAAAAGTCAAGTAGGGACTGAACAGCTCAGCATTGCCACAAGGGCAGTGGTGCATCACTGTGAAGTCATGGACTGACAAGTGAATGAGTTTACCTGGCAGCAGTCCAGGCAGGGCAGAGACACAGGAAAACTGTGTTGCCCCAACATCTCCCAGTGTCTTTCTCAATAGCCTGTGCTGTGTACACAGCATATCCTGAAGAAACTTCAGTTCAAGGACTTTAGATGACTCCAGGGTTAGGCAGGGTGCTTGTGAGTACTGTTTGTACATAAATAATGGGATTAATCCCCTTTTTTAAAGGGCATTTTAAAAATGCCTACATGCTTTGATATGCTAAATGGATGCCTTCTTATATGTGAGGGCTACCTTCAGAAATCAGGCCTTTAGGATCTGGTTGTTGACTGAGACTCCAAAGTGGTTAAGGAAGAACAAAAAAGAAGAACAAAAAAGAGCATCTCAGCAACGGTGAAGCAGAATACTGTTGATGTTTACAATGACTCACATTATATTAACATATTTTTTATATATGGTTGGTACATTTTTTTTAGTTATGACCTCAAGTAAACAGCAAAATTAAAATATTCTTTCGACCTCTGGGTATTAATTAGCTTAAACTCCCAGTATCTGAAAAATGAGTGATATTTACTTGAATGCAAAGGAAAATCTAGAAAGAGTAGCCTGGAGGATAAATAGAAGACAATATGGCATGGATTTCACCAGGACAAGAGGACTGGTGACAAATGTTAACCATGGAATTTCTATCTGTATTTCTGTTTTCTTAATGTCTTAAACTTTGAAATGAAAGAACATTACTTTTGGTTTGGGAAAAGCAATGAAATTCCTGGCAAATGAAAAACATAATTCAAATGAGATTGGAAACAGGAATGCTGAAGCTGCCTGGCTACACTTAGTGGGCAAGAGATTTCTTGTAACTATGATTTTCTTATAACTCATAAATGATTGCTGGAATTAAAGGCCTCTTGGGTACCAGAAGGGGAAATTTGTCCGTAAATGTAATTTCAAGTATTTATCCTCTGTGAATATGAACTTTCCCTGAAGACTGAGGCCAGGCACACAAAAAAAAAGAGGCACACAAAATAACCCTTTACATCTGAAATTATTGACAGCACAACTTCTGTCCCAGACCCAGTCTCTTGCACATGAAATCTGAGGTAAAAATGCCTTAATGACTTCACCAACAAAGAGCAATAGTAACCTGTGTACAAGCTGACTGGAACTAGGGGGGCCCCATCAGTGAATCAGCATTACCATGCTGAAGACTGTTATATAAAAGCCAGAAGTAGGTCACACACTCATCTTTGTCAGCAATACATATTTCTGAGGCTAGGTTTGTGCTGCCAGGCCTGAGAGTTTGCAACATCACCAGGAATGAAGTGCCAAAGGCACTGAGTTAAGCAATGCTCATGGCAGCACAGATTTGCAGTTCAAAAGCTTCCTGTGCACAGAACTGGGGATTACCAGAGTCCAGCCTGGCCAGGACACTGAGGGTACATAAAGCAGCAGAGTGGGGCAGTTTCAAGCTCTACGTAGTCAAGCTTTTGACTTTGCAGAACAATTTAGCTTAATTATGTTCTGTTGAGGCTCTATGAGATGTTCTTTTGCTTTTCTCTATACTAGAGTATGCATTAGTTCTAAAATATATAAACTGTACACTAGCAATAAGCTTGCCAAAAAACGAGCAACTTCTAACACTTCTTGCCAGTGTTACATGTCTTTCCTGGGTACAGCCAAAAGGGGCTGGGGCTATGGGAATACATCCAAGGCAAAAGATTGACTCCAGAAGAGGGGGAGAAAAGGGCAATCTTAGAAGCTCACCCAGGCACTTTTACAGGTTGAAAAGAGAACATAACAATTTTCATACTGACTTCTTTAACCCAAGCCAATAGATTGTCATTATATATTGTACTAGTTATTAATAAAGCCACCTCAAAGGACAACATCAAAGATCTCTGTGGTTATATAGTTTTCTTCATAAAGCGTATTCTAGGTTATTGATCTCTTGAGGACAATGGTGAATAGTATAAAGCAAAATGAGAAAGAGTTTGACAGAGTAGCAAAAGTATGTGTTTGAGAAGGCCGATAATCAGAAAACCTTATACATTTCGTCAACAGCTTCCTATATGGTTTTGATGGCTTCTAAAGACCCTCTCATTAGTGAAAAAGATAAGTGAGGAAAATTTATCAAGTACTGCCAGCTGAAAAGCTTCTTCTTTCTTCTAGTATACATGGAGATAATATGGGAAGAGAAAAAATTTTGGAAGTCTATAGCTGGGCTGTAAGCCCCAGAAGCTGTTTCTGCAAAGAGGTATTGTGGGTGTGTAAGCTGTACAGGAGAACTCTACATCCAATATTTAGATTCCTCTCACCCACTCAGAGACACCTCACTAACTATGTGAGGGGAGTCATCAAACCTCCCTCAGGGGATCGCTTCTCCTCAGCTCAGCTGCCCCATTTTTGGGCCCTTTCCTGAGCCTGTCCACCTCCTTCCAGGGCTAGGGAGAGGGTCTCTGCCCTAAGGGGAATGCTTCAGCTAGGTATCTGCTCTTAGGGTACAAGTTCTGTCCCCAGTGACCAGATAACCCCTGCAGAGTCCCATCGGCCTTGCTGGGGACTGCTCTTGTTTCAGCTGCCCAGACCTACAGTCCCTGATGTCCGGCCTGCGGACAGCCACAGGCACCCTGTGCTCTGGGGGTCCTTCTGGTACCAACACAGTGCCCTTCAGGAGGAAGCAATTCTAGCAAATACCTCAAGTGTACTTTAACCTCTCCTTTCACAGCTCTGTGGAAGGGGGTTTATCTCTCTGCACATGCAACATCCCACCTTCCCTGCAAGTTCTGCGGGGGTACCCTAAATCCTGGGTCAGCCCTACAAAGAAATCTCAAATACCTAGGACTGTCTTCAATAGCAGTAAGCATCTCTTTTCAGGATTCCCAAGGACTCCACCATCACCACTGCTTTGTCCTCATTTGTGGCAGTTTATGGAGGGTGTGACTTGACTGGGTGTGGAAAAATAGACCCAATGCTAGAGTGGACCTGTTGTTGAGTATCAGCAGTTCTCACCACCAGTGACAGACATAGAGAACAGAGGAATCTCTCCTCTGACTAGGACAGCCAAGAGACAGTTTGATTCAGAAAACTTCAGTGCTTTATTATTGACGATGAAAGAACGGGGCAGCAAACACACCCTATTCCATTTTTGGGATTCTCCACAGATCTCTCTCTGTGCTCCCCTTTTATTAATCTCCTCAGGTAAGCAGTACCTGGTGTTGACATTCAGTTAACTAGAATTCTCAGGATTTTGCTGACCTGATGTTTTGATTTCACAGGTTCACACATTACCATTCTGTGATTGTTTTCAATCAGAGTATAAACCATGCATCCAATCACACAGACCATTAAACAGTTTTCGACTTTGAGACCACAGTGCTTAGTCAAGGTCTACCCTCTTTTTTGGTTCTAGTTAACTGAATGCAGGTGTAGGCTGGCTCAGCTTGTTCCCACAATTTATAAAACCTTATAGTAAATATAAAAGGAGACTGTGAAATACAAAGTCATTGTGCAATTCTCTGAAAACAGTGGAAAAACTGTTGAATAAAAGTAGCACAAAAACATCTTGGCTCAATTTTTATACTTTTTACATATGCTGTGGGAATTTTTTTTCATTTCTTTCTGTAAATTCCACATTTTCCTCCAGACAAAAGGAAGTTTCATCCATGTGAGAACTGTATTAAAGAAAAACTGCATAAACAAAGCACTGCTTCATCAAGCAGGGAGTTATAGCACTGCCAGAACTATATCAAAGGGAAAGATGGTGGCAGTATAATAGCCTCCAAAAGTACATGCTCCTATGCAAACAACTGCAGACAAAACAAAACAAAACAAACAAAAAAACCCAAACAAAAAACACAACCCCACCCCCAAATAATCAAAAAAACAATCAACCATGACCACCACCACCAAACAGCTAGAACACAACTTTTCTGCTTGTTTTATAACCTTCTGTGTATGTTTTTCCCTTTAGGTACTTCAACAACCCTTTTGAAATCAATACTAACTTTGAACGGGAAACATTAAAGAGATATGCTTTAGATTTTGGAGAGTAAGACTAGATTTAAAAAATTGAAATATTAATAAGTTTATTAAAATGAACTACAGGTCTATTATCTTTTCATTAATCATATTTCCATGTTACAAAACTGCACAAGGGTGGAACCAGATGAAAGACAGTACCAGTCTGTTCTATGATAAAACCCTTGTTTTGCATGTTCTGTTGCTAGCTAGAAATTGTGAGCATCAATGAGTCAGGGAAAGCTTTATACAGCAAACAAGTACTATATAAAGGTGAAGCAGGTGTGTGGGAAATGACAAAAAAGACTTCTCTAAAGGTTAGGGGAACTGAGAATGGAGAACCTACCATTTTTCTTGTTATTATGAGTGGCACTTTCTTGTCCTTTTCCTGTAGATACAAGACAGAAGAAGGAAGAAGACATGTAACTTATCCAAGAGAGGAAGGCAGACCTTTTGGGAAGATCTTTAGCAACTGTTGAGTATCCATTGTAGTCTCTGTAACTAGTAAACAGTGGTTGAGGAACTTGCAGAATAAATAACATGATGGAATAATTCTCAAAATGGTGGGTGGTGGGGAAAATGAAGGGTGGTGTAATCATGATGACAAAGGCTTCTTTAGCCCCAACTCATCTTGCTTTATCCTTTTTTAGAGAACAATTAAACCAAATGATGTATTCACTTGCTTGTTGACTCTACAAACAATTAAATTCCTGAATCAGTCTAGGTTTGTTTTGCAGTTCAGGTGGAAACACGGTTATTCATGTGACTTGCAGTACTATGAAACATAGGTCTTCATAAAATAAGTTAGGGGGTTTAATGAATTATTGCTGTCAAAAATGTGGGGAAATGGGATAATACTGATGAAATTTTATATTCAGTCATATATTCCAAACTACCTCTTATGAAGGACTCTGGGTAACCCTAGGGCACAGGATAAGTGAGGGGCATCTTATCAGAAAATGCTAGACAAATACTAATTTTAAATGTATTTTGAGTTAACTGCAAAAGTGATAATATAATGTAAAAAACTGTCATTAAGAGAAAAAATAATCATACAGGCTTTAACAAACTCAATTGTTAAAGCCATAGAACAGAAAGAAAAGTAGCAGAGACACATGACTAAATGGTGTTAGTGTAATACCTTATGAGCTTCAAAAGCAAACACCATTTACTGTCTTGAAAATTACTGTGGCTTTAAGAAAGATGGGGAATCTCTTGTTTGGAAAAGTAATAGCCCAATGAACCAAATATTGAAAGAAATGTAGGAATTCTTTGGGCTGGAGGTGATTCTGGCACTTTGGACTTGGTACAGAAACATCACTGTGGATTCCCTGACATAGCTGGGTTCTCAACCTTTGCAGGAGAGCCAAAATGGGCAAAACAAGTTCTGACATACAGGTAATTACAGTGGAATTCTTCGTGTCTAGATGGCATACTCCACAGTGCAAGTGGCAAAAACACAGTCGGTTTTCTATGACACCAACCTTGTTGCCCACACAGAAGCAGCCCTGCAGCGTTTAACATCCTGCTTTGCAGATGCTGCTGAGCTCTTTGGGCTGAAAGTCAGTTTAAAGAAGACAGAAGTTCTCCATCAACCTGCAGGTCAGGAAGTCTTCCATCATCTCCACATCACCATTGGTCAACCAGAACTCAAATCAATCCAGTAGTTTAATTACCTAGGTAGCCTCATCTCCTCGGATGGTAAGATTGATGGAGAGATAGACAACAGGTTAGCAAAGGTACACGGTACCTTCGGAAAGCTTCATAAAAGAGTTTGGTGAAATAAACACTTGAAGAAAAGTACCAAGATCAGTGTTTACAGAGCCATAGTGCTGTCTACTCTCTTACACGGTTCTGAATCATGGGTCATCTACTGCCACCACCTGTGTCTCCTAGAACGTTTCCATCAACACTGCCTCCATTCAATCCTAAATATCCACTGGTCAGATTATGTGACCAATACATCTGTTCTTGAACAAGCAGCAGTCACAAGTATTGAGGCCATGTTACTGAGAACACAGCTGCGTTGGGCAGGGCACGTCTCAAGGATGAAGGACCACTGCCTCCCTAAGATCTTACTTTATGGGGAACTTCCCACTGGCTGCCGCATGAGAGGAGCCCCGAAGAAAAGATACAAGGACTCCCTGAAACAACATCTCAGCCTTGGCCATATTGATCACCATAACTGGTCTACTCTGGCCTCTAATCGGGAGGCCTGGAGACACACCATCTATAACACTGCTGATGCCTTTGAGAAAACAAGCAGGATCAGTCTTGAGGAGAAAAGACAACGCAGAAAGAATCGTGCCTTGCAGATTATACCACCTAAGGAGTCTTTCTGCTGTGCCTTTTGCAACCAGACATGCCTATCTCATATTGGCCTTTTTAGCCACCAATGCGCTTGCAACAAACATGGTAGAGCCCTTCCCAAATCTTCGTTTGTGAAGCCTAGCCATGATTTTGAAGGATAGTAAACTACACACCAGACCTGTGCTCAGCAGATGTCAATGCAGCAATCAAGAAAGCACTGTGTTTGGAGCAATGTGACTCCACTGAAATTCATCAAGAAGGATAGAGGTGATGCAGACATAATGATCTCCTTTGCAGCCAGAGGTAAAACTCCAAGTAACCGTTTTGAGTTACTGCCAGTTTACTGCCTGTCTGGAGCAGTTGGCTTGAAATGGTAATGATTTCTTCCCATGAATAGCACATATAAAGTTCAGAGTCAGGTTGAACAAGCAGACAGAAAACACAGTTCTTGCTCAAGGTGCTATGGCTATAATTCTTAACAATCTTTGAGGGAGGGTATAGAGGCAAATGAGGAGAAGGAGAGGGAAAATAAATGTAAGGAGCTGCCTTACATTTATAGATGGATCTATACCTACCAATCTATAGATCTATACCTGGATCTATACCTACCGTACTCTGCTCAGTGTGTGCATGAACACCCCATCAGCTCTGTATGGAATTTGCTCCTCAGATCACAATAACTTCATCCCCTTTGATGGCCCAGGATGATCCCTTGCTCATGCCTATGCACCAAGCAAGGACATTGCAAGGACTTCGATGAGGATGAAACCTGGACCAAAAGTATAGAGGGTAAGAAATTAAGTTCTCCAAGCCCTTCGTGAAGCAAGTTGTACATGAAATCAAGGGTGCAGTGTCTGTCTCTTCTGTTCCTTACGAAGTGCTTAAATTGCTATTGATTTGGGGGAGCATTGTTCTGTGGTTTCCGTAGCTATAAAAAGCCACTGAGCCCTCTGGTTAAGGGCTGCACTGGATGGAGAATTATTTGGGAGGGGGTCCCCTTCTCTCCACTCCTCCAACCTGCTTGCTTCTTGCCAACAGTTATATCACCTGCACAAACCCAGGGTCCTCCTCCCACACTGACTTCTACACGATCTACAGGCTATTTCTTTGTATTCTGCTATAATGATTTCATTATTTTTCTTTCTGACCAGAATTTCATCTCTAACTGAATTTCCCACGAGAGCTTCACTTGCTTAGGCAAGCAGTTCTGAAAGCTTCTGAACTGCCTTATGCCTTTCAATGTTATTCAGAAGAAATGAAAACACGCAGCTCTCCTATTATATGTTTTGTTTGTTGTTTTCAAGTACAAACCTGTTTTATGTTGCTGCCCATGAATTTGGCCATTCACTGGGACTCTTCCATTCCAAAGACCCCAATGCTTTGATGTATCCAGTTTACAGGAAATTAGACCCTTCAGAACTCCCTCTTCATTAGGATGATATTACTGGCATTCAGTACCTCTATGGTAACTCAGTTATTGACTAACTAGCAATTATAATTTCAAAGACTTTGGAATACCTTACAGTGAGATTTTTGTGTACTGGGTATACCTCAATGAGTTCTCTCTATAAGTTCTTCCATAAACTGCTTCTTTTAGGACCATCTTCTAACACATAAAATGATCAAAGGGAATCTACTGAGATAAAAGACATAACTGAGCCAAAAGATCCTGCACTGCCAAATACCTGTGGCCCCAATTTAACTTTTGATGCTGTCACCACTTTCCATGGAGAAATAATGTTTTTTAAAGACAAGCAAGTCAGCTTCTAGTAGTAAAATAGCTGGGTATCATTTTTTAAATTATGCTTCACAGCAAGGGAAAATAACTTTAACCAGAATGTCAGCCATTCTAGACAGGAAGGCAAGAAGGGAATCAGGAGAAGAGATGGAAAACAAACATAAAGAGGCTGCTAGAAAAATGAAGAGAGAAAAGGATAAGCAGGAAGATGACCTGTGGAACAGGACATGCTGTGAAAAGGGCGGCGAAAGATGGCTCCTCTGCAAACAGACTGTTTTCACTTTAGGCTGTAAGCAAGTCCCAAGTGTTTGGCATCTGGGAGAGTCCAGCTTCGGCAAAACACAATTCCAGCTCTGGGACACTTGACACCTTCATTACTGTCCTTGCTTTGAGAGAGCTGAGGGTTTACCAGTCTTGACACAATACCTACTTGAAGAACCTCTGTAGTGGTGATTTTGTATAATAATAAAAGGAAAGGATAATAGATTCAGTGCTAAACTCAGACAAAGTGTCCCTTTCCAGGGCATGACATCCCAAGGTCTGAAGTAGAAGGGTAAAGGAGATGATTCTCCTTCTTTTCATGAGATAGTGCTGTGCTTCCCCTGCTTCAGACCCTCCCTAAAAATCAACACTGAAGCAAGTTCTGACCTCAGAGTTTGGAGTCCACAGGGCCAATAAAGTGTTATTTTGCAGAAGAGCCTCACACACACTGACTGTTTCTCTAAACTGGTGCTGATAATCCCAGAGTGGGCTTCATTCCCAAAGTCTTACCCCATACCAGCCATGTGATTCCATTTCTGCGTAAGGGAAAACAAATGTTTTGACCAAACAGTTCCTCTGACCTATTTTAGATGTCTGGATCAAGACGAGAGCAATCCCACCATGGAATTAACTTTCTTTACATTATGATTAGGGGAGCTTAATGTGACTGCTCGGAGTCAGATAAATCCTACCCTGATTGCCATGATATAGTTTCAAGCATTAATGTATGTGAACACCTAATTTTATTTAAAACCTGTTCTATATTTATGTAAGACATATTTGGCACAAACACCCTGCAGTCAGAACAGCTGACTTTAATTTAACATCTTTGTTCTGGCTACGGCTGCCACCTGGTGTTGATAATGCATCTGAAATTTCTGAAGAAGATGAAACCATCATTTTTAAAGGTAAAATGTTGTCTTTTTATTTTCACATGTTGTCTTCCAATTAGCCTTGAGAGTTTGTCTGGCTTAAAAACTACTTAAGCTCTTTCTGTAGGATCCAACAAGCTTGAATTTAGTCTAAAAATTGGTGTGTTTCAATCACAGAGATAACAAAAATATTATCTAAGATAAAGAAAATGTATCTTATTTTTTAATATTCATACAGAAAAGTTTCCCTGCTAAAATAAATGCAATGACTTTTTTCTTTCTGGGAAATTATCTATTGAATTTAAAAATGATACCACATGCTTCTTCCAAACTTGTGGGAAACCCATATAAATACGAAGGAAGACTGAAATTTCAGTTTTCACAAAACGTGATTGCTTTTTTTTGGACTCTAGAACTAATATGTAGAATGTTTTCAAGTAACCGTTATTTTATCTCTGTATTTTTCCATTAAAAGATTACCTTTCATGGAAGGGATTATGTCATTCCCAGAAGAAGATTCCGATAATACGTTGTCATCAACTTTTCTTCATAGGGAATGAATTCTGGGTTGTGAAAGGAGATACCATGCTTCCTGAATACCCCAAAAAACTCTACACCATGGGCTTTTCAAAGGATCTTACCAAAATTGATGCTGCTTTTTATAATGAAAATGAGGGGAAAACATATTACTTCATAGTGGACAAATTTTGGAGGTAATATTTCCTGTGATACTTTCCTAAACAGAAGCAAACATAATCATATGATCAATATCCTGCCATGATTTAGGATGCATTAGTCACACACTTTTGGTAATCTCTTTCAGTGTCACAACTGGCTATGAAAAAAATATTTGAAATGGAGGTGAAACTGTGCTTTTAGCTTTCCTCTTAACCGATATAACTATTGTATATTTTATTGATTTATTTATTTTCATTTATCTACCTTGGGAAAAAAACCCATTCTACAGCTCCGTAAGTCATCTCAGGAAATCAGTTAGAACCTCACCATTTATATAAAAATGTTTCTGTGGAGTAAGAAGGAGAAGCCCACCCTTTTCCAGTTACTAACAGATAGTTTCATAAAGTTGCTGATAAATGCTATGTACTGCAAAGAATTATCTGCTGTGCATGGTTATTGTTTTCTCTTTCCAATTCAGTCCCTACTGCTCAGGTTTTTCTTACAGGACATAGATTTCTAACAGCCAAAGGAGGTGCTCCTGTAATGAAAGCAGTAATTCACCTAAACTTTTGTAGATGAACAACAAGACTTCTCTTCTGTCTGTCACCACAATACCCAAGTCATTGTGCATACAGAGATCACCCTGAAGTAACTATTCAGACACGTATTTGCAGTTCAAGCAGAAAATCAGACTTCCACATTTTAAGTCAAATTCTGGTAGCTTGAATGATTTCAGATGAGATATTTGATCATTAAATCTCTTGCTGAGCAAAGTTATCAGAAGAGGAAGGCCTTCAGAAGCCTTCTTATTCCAGCATTAATAGATAAAATGGACTTTACTAAAGATGTAATAACTTGCTATACTTACATAAAATGACTTAAAATAAGTTATAACTTCAGAAAAAAACCACAGATTTTTTCCTGATAAACATTTCTTACAGAGTCATGACATTAAAGCAATCTTTTTATAATATATTATCTCCTTTAGGCATGGTCCCTCAGAAAAAAATATTAAGTATTAAGCAGATTTATGACAATGGTTCCAATATTAAGTATTCTTAGATGTATCTTGAGGTGCAGTAAAAAGAAGCAATTCTTCCAGTGCAGCTACTAAAGTAATAATTATTTATGGCAAATTGTGTCTCTCTCGATGCTACCTAAATGATACTGAAAATCTTTAATGAATGCAGTTACCTGTTGATAGGTAGAAGGTAATTAAGTGAGATTATTTAATCATGAGTTGTTTGCAGTTTTCATTGACTCAAGGTTTTTTATCATTTTTCTCAGTTATGATAAAAGAGGTCAGTCTATGGATAGAAAGTCATTACTCATAAGAGATGCCTTTCCAGAAATTAATGGGAAGATTGATGCTGTTTTTCAACATGAAAGTGAGTAAGTGTTCTTAATAAAATCTGCATGAAATGCTCAATCATAGGGTTGAGAGAACCTGGGCAGAGAAAGATACTTCTAAATGATACTCAGAGCCCTCAAGATGACCAGTAAAACCCTGAAACAGTCACATAACGCTCCCATGCTTCACTTTACCCCTTTGACAACTTCAGATCTGGGAAGGCTGTCTCTAAGGGACAGATATACCTGTATTTATGTTGACGTGCACATCACACCATGAAGAGCACTACCCAAGACAGTGATGTCTCAATAGCATAAGGTTTACCTGCTGTGAGCAAAGCTATCACAGCATGGCCCTCTACCATAAAATGGGGCTGCTTTGAGTCCCAGTTGGCACTAACTTCTCCTACATGAGGGTGAATACTGCTTAGACAGGGAGATGCTGATCTAGACTCAAGGATGCACCCACACTGCCAAATGTCACAGCTTCCCAGTTATCTCCTTGCTCCTCATATGTTCCTTATCAAAACCCATACATGCTAATTGTTTCATAGCAAATCATGCAATTGATAACATCTTCCTCCAAAACAGGGCTCTCATCTGGCGCTGGGGGTCCTTAGCTGTAGACCTCACTCCCAGAGGGTAATGTGGATGTGACTGCCCCAGGCTGGATATCTCCTTCCCTTCATGGTATCTGGCACACAGCTGGCTAGAAATGCATTCTTCTGGGTGGTTTCAACACAGCTGATGTGTACCAGGAGATGTTTTAAACTGAAGAAACACTCAAGACACATTTTTTTATTGTCGTCTTGTGGGACTCAGCACATTATGCAGTGTGTGAATGGCTGGTTTGCCATGGAAGGTGTTCCCATGCTGCTGTACAATGGTTTGCAGAAGTTACTCCTGGGAGTAGATCCTCTTGGCAGCGTAATTGTATCCAAAGATTACTTTGAGCTCTTTCTGGATGTTGTTAAATCGTACTAATCTTTACATCTGCAGTATCATAATTCACCTGGTTTTATTGCTGTCTGGTTTTTTTATAGACTTCCTTTATTTCTTCTGTGGAAGAAAGCTATTTGAGTTTCACATTGATAAGAAGAGAGTTACATGCTTCCTAAAGACAGACTTCTTGTTTCCATGTTAAGGAAATGAAATCTGTAATGGTGTTGGAAAGAATGTAGTGTTATTGGTCTAGAAACACTTTTTCTTTTATAAATATATGAAATGCACAGGTACTTTAGCATTAGTCAGTAGACTTCAGACCCTGCATGATCTGTGTTTCTATAAATAACAGAACAGTATTTAACATAATGATGAGTATACATGTATGTGGTTAACATCAGGCTGGCTAGCTTACCAAACAACAATGCTGTTTATACTTCTGGTACAAAATTATGGCTTATTATTTCCACCATCTTCTTTTCACTTGTCATACTGTACATCACCCTACACAGAGCCCTACCTCGGTTCCAGGAGTCCATGAGGAAGAGCATTTCTGTTCCTAAAGCTAGGATTACTTTCAACCAGTTTTAGATATTTCAAAGTTAAACAAGCAGACTAATCAAAGCTACTGGTCATTGTTGCAGTCCGAAATGTGGATACCAACAGAAAAGGAACTGCTAGGATTAAACAGGAAACCTTGGGCCACTGGGGCTGGGAAAAAAACACCATCTAAAAGACCAGACAACATCCATTGACATTCATTTCGTGTGGAAAGTCAAAAAGATATATGAACAGTTTGGCTCATACTTCATAGATATTTTTTAGTTTGTTAAGAAAGTTTCTAACTGCCCTGGATTTGAGTAGTTTTCTTCATTTGTTCCTACTACTGATCCCCTTCTACTGTATCTATGCCTTCCAAAGCACTTCCATTGTGGATAACTGCATGAGATCATGCAGCTCCGGTCTTTTAAACTTCCTTTCAGAAATATTCTGTTCCAGATAAGATTATAATTCTCAGAGAAAAACTGGCTGGTCCTAGAGATTTCATGATTTTTTTGTAGTTTTGTGGCTTTCACATACTTATCCAACCAGTTCTTCCTTGGGTTATTTTGATGATTTCGCATTAGTCGGAAGTCTTTTCTTCCTTATGCCTGTGTGCACAGATGATCATATTAGTTATTGTATATGAAGGCTTGGATCTGTGGCAGAAGTAGAGCTTAGCTGACTCTGATAGTGTCTGCTGTGGCAGAAGTAGAGCTTAGCTGACTCTGATACTGTCTGTCTTACTAAATAGTTCAGCTTGTTTAATAGTGGATGTTGGTATCTTTTTTTTTGCTTCACAATTCTTATTTTAAAAATCTCTGGTACCACTCATAAGACAGCCTCACTGTTTGAATGCAAACAGGCTTTTGAACTGAAGGTGATTGACCTATATTCAGTCTCCCATGCTCTTCTGAAATACATTTTGAAACCTAGACTCTGAGTTATGTATATGTATTGTCTGCAGTACACTCAGTCCAAGCATTTCAGATATGGATTTCTCAGTCCTCTAAACACATCAGATTTTTCCATGCTGTAGAAATTTTCCAACCTGTTTGTATAGAAAATTGGGTGAAGACTAAAGTTGCTTCACAAGGAGCAGTTTTATCATGTGACTCTAGAATTCAGATCACAAAAGTTGTTTTCTTCAATGTTTTGTTTATAATGGTCTTGTTCTAGTTTTCACAATCTTGTCTTTGAGGACATTTTGCTTACATCTGAATGGGGTTTTTTGGTTGGTTGGCTGGTTTTTTTGGGGGTTGAGTTTTTTTTTGTTTTCTTTTGCCAAGGACTCTATAGTGCGTCCATCAGAAACAATCCAGAAGGTCCAACAAGGGAGTTCCAATACTGTCTGCCCTAGGAAACAACTGTTTTGACTGGATGTTCTTTTTCTTACCAATTATTGATTTTCTTGGTTTCACACACTCATCCTGCCTGGAAGGGACCAATGGCATTTGATATTGTTCTTGGAAGGATTACATATGTATTTTCACAAAAGGTGGCTCTGCAGTACTGACTTGAACTGAAAAGCTGTTGTGTACTAATTTAAACACTCAGATTAAGAGCAGAAAGTTTACCACCTAAGTAAATCAGACAAAGGTAACTGATAGGTACTGGCAGAATAGAATAAGATTAAAATGAGTTAATTTAACTGCTGTTTCCAGGGACTTGTTCTTGGTGAGATGCTGGGTTTGGTTTATGGAAATGGTAAGGGAAAAAAACCCTTTCCTGGTGAAAGAAACAGCAACTTTGTGGGTTCAGAAGTGCTTAAGGCAACTCAGAACTAGAAAGATGCATCTCACAGGTGCCACTGAGATTCCAGAGAAAATAGTTAAAAGCTACCAAGGAGCAGACTTTTTTTCCAGATTATCCCTGGTAGCCTCTGAACTGCCATCTGGCTGCTCTCCAATAGGCCTGTTCGTGTTTGCTCCCTGCTAGCAAGACAACTGTCCTTGCAGGTTTGCAAGCAGTAGCTGTCTCTTGGGATATCTCGGCATTGATGCCATGCATCCAGCTGGGGAATTGCTAGCCTGTAGGAGTTCCAGTATGTCCCAAATAGTCCAGATGCCCAGGGAATATGCAGATTTATTTTGTATATCAGTGTGGAGACATTGATGTCTTCTTGCTGCCTTTTTCAAGACAAGTTTTATATCTGCACAGCTTGTGTGATAACCATCAAGGCAAAGGACTTCAAGTTGGTAAGTTTGATTCTGCAAGGCATCCCAAAGCTGGTCTGCCATCGGGGAAGTCATGCCCTGGACACAACAGATCAGGTTCCCATCCCAGGCAACAGCCCAGCTGCAAGGATGAAGAATGTGATTTTATTTGTCTGTGTTCAGGAAACAGGTGCTTGCCATGGAAAGTGGCACTGCTTCCCTTCTCCTTTTACTGAAATCATTGATGATGCCATGTCTGAGACTATGCAAGTCACTGAGGTGTAACTCAAGCACTGCCCCAGTCTGTGACTGGTCATGTTAAATTGCTTTTCTACGATAGGATAATCAGAAGTGATTCAGCACTTGACATCCTGAGCGCTATTGCTGTGGCCTTTGGACTTCTGAGAGGTTTGAACTATAGCACTGTGCTCCTAACAATGCCCAGCACAGCACCCTGGTTTGTAAACTGAGTGACTGATCATTCACTTGGAACAGTACCAACAGCAATTCTATAAAGGAAATGTTTAACACTGTGTGACGATAAGCCATGAACTTGTGCAAACTCTGAGATAACTGACTTGAAGGGTTGCCTTTGGCTTTTTCATCTCAGTGTTAAAATATGCTTGGCCCTAAGTATTTATTAAGGTAAAATTCCTAATGAACTTTCTAACTTCATGCAAACATCTGGCAAACAGCTGAGTATTGCAGCACAGTGACAGGATTTATATCTTTGACACTTCAGTTTTCCTATTAAAAGTTATATCCTTCGAGGAAAATAACTTGTCTCATTTGCAGAAATATTTTCATTTTGTTGCTTCAAAATAGATTAGAAACACATGAAGAGATTCAGATATACATAAGAGCTCAGAATGGGAATAAAAGTACTTCCTGCAGGCATTATGACTCCTTTGTAGTGCCACCTGCTAATGAGAAAGTAGTAGTAAATATCATTGTGACAAACATTAAACATTCTTAGAATTATGAAGTACTACTTTTCATTTTTGCAACAGTAAAATTACAGAACTACCAGTCAAAGTTCCCTTTTCTACAGTAATTTTACAGTGAGAAACTTGATTTAGGGAAACCCCACTGTGAGTCACACTGTGAATTTATTTTTTCATTATTCAGTCAGGGGTGTGGGTGGAAGTCATTTGAACATTTTAAAATGTTATCAAAGTTAGCTAGGGAAAAGAGAAATAGCTCCAAGAGTCAAATCCAAGCTCTAGCTAAGAGAGGTACAAAGTAAATGGAAATCACTGAGAGAGAAAAATTTTTGAGGCTGGGAAAGTCTTCTGGGGAAATATGGCTTCCCTTAATGTTTCTAAATGTCCTTTTCAATTAATGCTGAAAAGGGAAATCATACTGGGTAGACCTCTGGCAGTGTTTACATTCCTATGTAGACTTAGTGAGTGAGAAACAAGGAGTAGAGTACCTAGAAAAGGGACACTTTCAGGTCTCTTGCCTCAACATGAGCAACAAGGGTGCAGCTTTGCTGAGGAAGAAGTGTGCAAATAAAGCAGGATTATTGCCAATACAGAGAAACACAAACCTGTCCTACCTGGGTGTACACTGGAAAAACCCTTGAAAATGCTGGCTTAACAACTGTGTCACCTCCTCTACCTTAGGTATCCATTTGGGTTTAGCAGTGGTTTAGCAAATAGATACCAGACCTCACAAGGTGACTGAGGACAACGTGAGTGAGGCACTGATGTTTGTGGTCCAGACAGGAGCTACCTCTGAAGAACTCTTGGGTATAGATAAGGGTCAATTTTACTTATCTTCTTTAATTACATGGAGATTTTCCATGTAAGCCCCTCTGGAACACCTCTGCTATAAAGACAGCCTGGAAGAGCTGGGATTGTTTATCCTGGGAAAGACAAGGCTTCAAGGAGACTTCTTTTGGGCTTCCAGTACTTAAAGAGGGATCATAAGAAAGAGGGAGAGGGACTTTTTACAAGGGCAGACAGCAACAGGATAAGGACAAGAGATTTAGGTTAAATCTTAGGAAGAATTTCTTTACATGGAAGGTGGTGAGGCACCGGAATGAGTTGCCCAGAGAAGCAGTGGATACCCCTTCCCTGGAAGCGTTCAAAGGCTTTCAGCAAATTGGTCCAGATTCCTTCCAACTCAAACCATTCTATGATTCTAGAATGCTATGATTTTAGGAAAATTTCAAGTAGTGTTAGGAGTTGTCCAAACCAAGCACCCTGAGAGAGGTGAAGCTGCTGCAGCTTCATGACAACAGGTCCAGCCAGCAGTGAAGCTGCACTTGTATTCCCGGTAGGGACATGCACGTATACATATGTACCAAATGGACTGGCACATGCATCTTTCCAGTCACATCACCACAGACACAGGGGCCTTCAGCCCCTGGTCCAACCCCAGAGGCTCTCACTGAGACCCCCACAGGCAGGATAGAATCCCTTACATGGGAAAATTACTAGAAATGGGGTTTAGTGAGAGGCCAAGACATTCAGATGCAGGTGCAATGCAATGGTCCTTCAGGCAAAATAAGGAACTGTGTAGACACCAGTTGGCACTCAGTAACAATCCTCATGTATTTTGAGGGGATCTCACTTTCATTTTGGCATATTCATGTCTCATTGTGTTGGATTTTGAGCTTTTTTCTGAAGGGCAGACTCTACCCTTCCCCTCAACACAGATTCCAGGGAGTTGTGCCAAAGAACACGCAGTAGGAAACCAACACAAATGGTGAAACGGGACATGACTTTGTAGCCCAACACTGGAAAATCCCAAGACAGGAGGAAGCCACTGCTTCTGCTTCCTCTTCCTTATACTGCTGAAAGTTTTTCACTCTCCAAACGAATAAACAGCTCCCACAGTTAGTGCTGGAGCCCAGGACTTTCTAGTCCTTCCACTAGCTGACTTGGAAAGTAATTTATTGAAAGTTTCATGGAAAACAACTATGTGTCCCCTCTGACTCTCTGTCCAACGCAGTATCCTCTTGGTCACGTTAAAATTTGGCCATAGACCCTCTGTAGAAATTTGCAAGGCGGAAGATCCTCTCTGTGAAAGCCACATGATTTCCTTATGTTCCTGTCTCAGCCACTGGACACATTTGATTAATCTGCATCTCTTCTTTGCCTGTATGTATTTAGACATGTCTATGATGCCTTTGGATAATAAACAAATTTTAAAAAAAATAGAAGAAATAAAAAATTAACCACTTTTTAGAAAAAAAAAAAGAAATTAAGCTATTAAATCAGGAACTATATAAACCAGCCTACAGAAAAACTGGAGAAATATTTACAGGTATGACTAATTTAAAAACTGAGTTAGAGAAGTGAAGCAGAATTTCACAAATTCTAGGATTATGTGAGCTGTAGTAAAGTCTTTGGAGAGGTACTCAGCACATAAAATTCCTTTTGTACATGTCTGAAAATCAACACAGATTAGGAATAATCAATAATTAGGTTTCCTTGGACTATGATCCATGAATACGGAAGTTGAATTTCTTTACATCTACCACAGCTGTACCTTTTGAGGAATTATTGTCCTAGTCATTTTGAATCCCAGCACATGAATGTTGCTTCTGCTTTTGAAGTGTCCTATATTAGCTTCAGTCAATCACTCCAAGTAAGCTATGTGACTCACATTGGAAGGTATAAAGTAATTTCCTTTTTCCTAGGAATGACATATGCTCTGCTGAACCTAGATATAACTAGGAGGTGCTACACTACAGTGAATGTAGAATTACATACTAAGTACATTATTTTTCATGCCGTTTGAGAAACTAAGTGAAGAATTTTCCAGCATATTTAAAATAATTATGTATATTTGCATTTTTCCCTCTCACACCAACATTTACTGTTTCCCTTTTAAGGTTCCAAGGAAGCTCCTTACCTCCAGTAAGGACAGAAACATCAAAACCATCCTGAGAGATGTCCAACCTGTACCTGTCAGGTTCCAGAGTTAGCAAATACACAGCCACTTCAGGCCAAATACTCTGGTGCTTAGCTGTCCTTGCAGTCAGAATTGTCTTCCTCAGTTTAGGGGTCTACACTGTAGGTTCCCACATGTGTCCAGGGTATTTAAACCCAATCAGTCAATGAAGTATAGATAGCAATTAATCTCATTTTCAAGTCCATATCTTATGGTCAGTTGAATCACACTCTAGAATTCATTGTCCAAAATGGGAATTTAGAGACCTAAATAACTTACAGATATCTACGCAAAAAAAACCCAAACCAACCAACCAACCAACCAACCAAAAAACAATAACAACAATAACAACAACAACAAAACTTAAAGGATATTTCATCTCATTAATCATTTGCCTGTACTTGAGACACCCACCAGGCCTTGCTACCATGACACAGAATCTATGGAGACATGCATCCTTCTAGGGCAGCTGGAGGTCAGGTGTCATTCCCTAAGGTATCCCAAATAACACCAATGCTCAGGCAGCAGAATCACAAACCTCATGTCTTAACTTAGTTGCTGTCGCTTAAGACCACTCTAAAGTCTTGGAGACTAGACACTGCTTCCTTTTTACTAAAACTTTCATATATTTATCAACCTTTATCATGGCTCCCCTCATTCCTCCTTCTATGAAACAGTAAATACAGAGTCACAAAATGGTTACTTTAATCTTCCATTTCCACACTGATGAAAATCCCTGTTGCATTTCATGGAGTTTTTTTCTCCCAGAGTTCATCTCTCTCTGCCTGAATCCAAACACACTATTGCAGCTGAGACCTTATCTATGCTGGCAAGAGTACAAGTATCACTTACCATACATATAGGAATCCAGCTATGCGTTTCAGTAGCATGACTGATTTTTGTTAATATAATTTTGTAAAAAAATGTTGAATAATTTTAGCACTCAGTTCTGCTAACATCATAAGATTGTTTTAGATAGAACTTTTAAGTAACTGATAACAGTCCTCCTGGTGTTATGCTGCTGATTATTCCTAGATAAGTTCTTTGTACTGTCTTTTGTATTTTTTTATTACATATTAGAACCTATTATTCTGTAGTCTGTTAAGTATTAAATAATATGTATCATCTATTTGTTTCATTATCATACAATATATTATGTTGCTGTTACATGTTTTTTCTTATTATTTCTACAGTTTCAAGACTTTGTGCCCTAAATAGTCTAAATTCAAAATTCAAGAAAACCTGTGAAATGTAGCTCCACATTTTATCTGAAAAACACTTCCTTATTTTTAAACACACTACAAAATTGCCCAAAACAGAAGATTAGGACAAGATAAGGACAGTAACATAAATTAAACAGATTGCGTCACTACCTGGTGATGAAATCATTATGCATCAGTTTTACTAATCAGAGGATATTATACAGCATGAGTCAGGCTGTCATTTATTTACTATTAGCTATATAAACAAAGCTGAGAAGCGTGTTCAGTAGCTCAGGAAAGAAACTGAGGCAGAGAACCTTGGATGAAGATGAAGACTCTTTCACTTCTTCTGTTGTTATATGCAGCCATCTCCTCTGCTTTTCCTGTGACCCCAGAAGCAGAGGATGAAGGAAAAACCCTACAGCTTGTAGAGGTAAATATTTTTTTCAGTGCATTTCAAAGGGTAGTCTTTGAGATAATTATAATTGTAACTCACAGAATATTGCTTGAAATTAAAGATTTACCATTTTGCAGATGTTTCAATAGAAAGCTTTCCCAATCAATCTAGAAAATGTGTGAAAATTATATGGAAATTTTTTACCCAAAAGTCATCTGAATATTGCATATTTCACTTTTGGTGTTTTCAGTAAAACAACAAAACTTCTGAAGCTTGAGTTTTAGCAGCAAGTTCTGTGGCTCTGCAAAACCAGTCAAATTCAGTAACAATATTAATTTCTGAATGTGCTTTGAAACTTGTAATATGACTGGTCTTAATAACATAAGGAAGGAAACTTGCTTGAAGCAGACGTGTTCCAATGTTTGGCTGAATAGATCTTTTACAGAATATTTTGGAAAAAGGGACATCTATGAGAAATACAGCACTCACATAGACACAACACTATTTGTTGTAGAAAAAAGTGTTGAAATTTAGTAGAGACTTGAGTTTCTACTATCCTATTTTGGAACTAAAAATAAAAGGCATGATTTACCAAGTCTGACTCTCTAGTAGTAGTCACTTGCTTTCGTGGGAGACCTGGTTGTTTGGAGTATCACTGCCAATCTTGATTTCCTTGAATGAGACCAGATATAAGCTTCCTCATAAATTTTGCTGTTAGAGTAGTGGGACATGATAAATAATGTGGGAGTATTTATTAATAGTAAATATGAGATTTTCAAGACATTTCTTCATATATTCCATCAGTGAAACAAGAAATTCAGAAAACTATAGCAAAACGGTAAATTATTCCTGACTCCTCACACCACTTCCTGGAGAAAATAGGTTGTTATTACTCCTGGTAAACACAGGGCAAGTCGACATGGGAATAGTTCACGATTACTCAGAAAATTTTAGTGTGACCCAAGACAGTACCGATATGACACAGTGCTCTTCTTTTTTTAAAACTCTGATTCAGAGTTATCTACAGAATTTCTATGACCTTCAAAGGGATAGCCATCCTCATTTAAGAAGCCATGGTGAAAATCCCCTTGCTGCAAAGCTCAAGGAAATGCAGTCATTCTTTGGACTACAAGTGACTGGGAAACCTGATCTTGACACTTTGGAGATGATGAAAAAACCCAGATGTGGTGTACCTGATATAGGGCAATATGTGTTCACAGCAGGGAATCCTAAATGGAAAAGAAATAATCTGACATACAGGTAATATTTCCTAATCTGAATAAAAAAAATCTTATTCAAAAAATCTAGCACCCCAACTTGAGGGGGAGGGGGGTCTGAAGTAATTATATTATGCCATATATGGACATATAGAGTGATTAAGTGATTCCTAGAAGAAGACACACTCTGGAAGGCAGTATCTAAACTGAAGACATTATTGATTTTCATTCACAAGAGATACACCTAAGATTTTTTACTTTTTCACAAGTTATTATTTTTCAGCTAAAATGCTTAAGTTCAGAGAAAATGCTGAAATTTCAATGAAATTCTTAACAATATATTATTATGTGTTGTTTTTTCTTTGAAGAATTTTGAATTATACCCCAAAGATGACAAAAGCTGATGTAGATGAAGCAATCCGAAAAGCTATCAGTGTCTGGAGCAACGTAACACCACTGACATTCCAAAGGGTTGAGGACAAAGAAGCAGATATAATGATTTCTTTTGCTTATAGAGGTAACAATGATAACTCTACATATTCAATAGCCATCTGCAGTCATAGGAGTAATTTAGGATTTTAACTGATTTTTTATGTCTTCATTATAGACCATCGTGACAATTCTCCTTTTGATGGTCCTAATGGGCAGCTGGCTCATGCATTCCAGCCTGGTGAAGGTATTGGTGGGGATGTGCATATTGATGAGGAGGAAGCTTGGACAAAAGATGGAAGAGGTAAGGATTTTGTAACTGGATTCATTTACATAGTTTTACCCTGGATGTTCTTAGCTCAAGTGATGCTTATTACTTCATGAGCTTGATTACAGGCAGAGAAGTGAGTAAAAGAGATAGAATTTGGCCTTTTTTTTTTTAGGAATTACCTTGCAGAAAATAGAGGTTTAGGTCATAATGGTTTATAATGGCATATAAACATTTAGTTCATAATGGTTTATAATAATTTTAAAGTCAGCATTTTAAAATACTTTTTTTTCAGATAAAAGATAAAACTTGCATACAAGCAGATCTGATGGGAGACTTCTCTAGGCAAATCCTTTCTCTTTCTTAACCTAGCACTTCAAAATTTGGTGCTAACTAGGATGGTCCAAGTATCACCAAAACTGTAATCTCAGTGTTTGTTTTGAAGTCATTTTTCTGTTGGATCTCTGCCAATAACTACTCATCACTGGCATGATCCTTGATCTGAGCAGTTTATGTGACAGCAGGAGAAACAGTTTGTGTTTAAGATAGAAGAACACTAGAGAAAGGACAATGAGACCACAATTAAGGCCAGACATTCTTTAGTTACTCATATAGTTCTTCTGTTACAATATTTTTAAGTTGTGATGTTGATAGAATTACTTACAATCTTTCTTGCACTTTTGGTATATTTTAGGAGGAAGCATAAGTTGACTGTGCTAAATACCGAAATAGATTTTACCTTCTTTGTATGATTTTTATCCCACAGGCTACAATTTGTTCATTGTTGTTGCCCATGAGCTTGGCCATTCACTGGGTCTGTCTCATTCAAATGATCCTGGAGCACTGATGTATCCAACTTACTCCTACACGGACCCCAATGAATTCCTTCTTCCCCAAGATGACATTGATGGCATTCAAGCCATATATGGTAAGAAAAAAATATATTTATTTAATATTTCTACTTGAGAGGCTCATAAATGATAAAAGGAATTTATCAAAACTACATTTATTCCACCAAAATGAGATGTTTAACAGCTACTGAAAAGCGGATAACAAAAGAGAGAAAATTCCTGGAAGTTAACTTCAGCTGAAGTCAATTTCTGCAAAAAACTCATTTTGGAACAGATGAACACAACCGATTTTACCAATATTAAAATCCTGTGTATCATGACACTTACTTTAAAATTGTATCCCTTTTCATTCTCTGTAAAAAGTGTTCTTTGTGTCCTCACAGAACTTCTGAGCACTGTCTTTATATTTCTCCACACTAAACGATAAACATTCATCCTATAGGGCAGTCTAATGCTGCTGTGCAGCCAACAGGACCAGTAACTCCAGAAGCCTGTGACCCAAATTTGACATTTGATTCTATTGTTACCCTACGCGGAGAAATCTTCTTCTTCAAGGGCAGGTAACAACAACAAGCATATATATTACCCCTTTAAAAGATTCAGTAATTTAAAAAATTCCACTAAGGGAAAAACTATCCTTTTGGAATCTAGTACAAAGAGAAGCACTGGAAAACTACTGTACATTTACAGAAGGAAGAGTTCTCAAATCGTTAGTCCTAAGAGCCCTAGTTGACAAGAGCAGGGACAGTGACAAGGGCTTGTAGGTTGTCTTCCAGCTGTTCTACTACTGTGGCCACTGTGACACACTGTTCAGACTTGTCTCTGAACTCCATTCAACTAAAGAGCAAGAGCGTTCATATGTCCCTTAGCAATCTGTCTGTGGGTCCCACACTCATCCTCAGTTAAGGAGCAGTGGCAGAACTGAAAGCATGGCCAGGTAGAAAGATGTTTGTTAGGTGGTTACTGAATCTAGGTCTGAACCTTCTTGATATACAAAGAAATAGAAGGCCTTGTATTGAACTTGCCTGATTTTTAGCATGTAACTGAGGTGCTAAAATTAAGAATTCTGTTGCTGTAGATTGCCTTTATATTCAGTGGAGGGGGAGTATTCACACCCAAGTACTCATCTCCCCTCTGTTACACTCCAGGAGCTATAATAATTCTTTTGCATTTATGATAGGAGTGGAACTATTTTATCACATAAATTTTGTTTAAAACAGATACATGCTGCGCAAACATCCTGCGAGGACAGAGACTGAGCTCAATTTTATCTCACTGTTCTGGCCAACATTACCATCAGGAATTCAAGCTGCATACGAAAACATTGAAAAGGATGAAATTGTACTTTTTAAAGGTAATGGAATCTGAAATTCTCTACTTTTTCTGACTATTTACTTCCTGCTCCTTTGCAAACTATTCAATTACAGAAGTCAAAGTGTTTTTAAGGAAGTGAAACAGAGAATCTTACAATTCTGCAAGTAATTAAACCAGAGAATCATACTGCTGTAAGTGATCTCCAGAGGTCATAAACCTGAAAACTTGCCCTTCTGTTATACCTAATGCTCTGAAAAATAAGACATGAAAACAGCTACCCCTTCTTCAGGTCTAGTTCTCTTCAGGTAACAGTACTTCACTTTGTGCAGAAGGATTTTTTGTGAATTCAATTGACAAATACAGGCCTTTTTACACTACTGTTACTGTTATGCGTATTACATTTTGTGATATTTTTGGGAGAAAAACCTACCAAAAAAAATATTGGAGGAAAAGAGTACAGTGCGAGGAAAATTGTTCACTGAACTAAAAATCAGTCCTTTTTGTTAAAGGTCTCAAATACCCTTTAAATATCTCAAATAACTTTATTATATACATATTTAGGTACATGATATATTACCACATATAAAAATGTTCATTGCACTTAAAATTACCAAAGCACTTTAATTAGATATATATGCTTTTCTTAACAGTTTAAATTGATGCATACTGACTAGTTTTCAAAATATTATATGATTCTCTAATCAGATAGTATATTGCAGGAATTTAATAAACTCAATAACCTAATCCAGTGTCAGTGGATTAACTGATCAACCTCCAGCCTTCTCCAAGTTGTTATCCAGACAATTACTTTATATTCATTTCAAAAAAAATCTGGGGAAAGTTGTTATCCATACACCTTACGATTCTAATGTTTTACTCCCAAAACCAAAAGATATTTCCGTTGTTTTCATGATGTATTCCCAGTGTGAGAATTGGAAAAATTTTTGAAAGTAGAAAACTGAGAGGAATAATACTGACATCTAGACACATTATTATTTTCTACACATCTAAAACACAAGTAAATGCTGCTTATGAATAGCAAAACCAAATTAAATTTTCTTATATTTTTCAGAGGATAAATATTGGGTTGTCAGGGGATATGATATTGCGCCTGGCTATCCCAAACCAATCTACCGCCTGGGGTTCCCGAAGACTGTTAAAAGAGTTAATGCAGCTTACAGTGATGAAACCACAGGAAAAACATACTTCTTTGTAGCTAACAGATACTGGAGGTAAGATTGTATGTTCATTTACCAGAAGGCCTATTTTCATTTGTCCCTGGGGATTAATGTATTACTATAAAATCCAAGTGTAATGATGTTTAAACAAGGTATATTCCACAAATTTAAATGTGATTTTTCTAAAGCTTAAAAAAACTAAACATTTGCTAGAAAATGTCGACTTTTCTATAGATTTTTTTTTTTTTTTTTTTTTTGCTAAAGATTGGATTCCTGTAGCGGAATGTAATTACTTGGAACTGAATGAAGAAGCTGCTCAATTAAAGAGTGGTTTTCTATAAATTACTCACTTTTTCTCTATGACGGTGCTGCTGTTCTGTGCAAATATATCCACTTTGAATTTACATTTTAAACAAAATGAATTGCTAATAGTGTTGTATTAAATTTCTCTATGAAGAGATTCTAAATATTCTCCAAATATACAACTGGTTGTATTTCTAATTCAAGTATGACAAATTTCAGAGAGCAACGTCGTTTAAAAAGTGCATCCCTGACACTAATTCAACAATGTTTCAGGACTGTGCTACTGTCTTCTTCTCCAAAGTTTTCTGTTTTGCTTTTATATTGAACTGGATATTCAGTGCCTGGAAATAAAAACTCTTTTATGTGCCAGTGATGCCTAAGGAAGGCTCTGCCAGTCCAGAAATACATTAATAAATTCTTGTGCTGTGTTCCCAGGGTCTCTGAGAACCTTGTTGCAAACTTTGCCATAAGCAGGATTTTCAAATCTCAGGACATTCATAATGTGAGAAACCTAATACATAATAGAAAGAATCAAAAAGCTACTTTAGTTATTCTTTATAAGGCTTCTTAGTAACAGCAGAGTTGTGTACGTGTACGAATTCACTTTTGACTTTCAAAATATTGTCTGCTTCCTCACAAATTATAATGGTGTTTCTTGTTCTAAGATATGATGAAAAGAAAAAATCCATGGATCATGGTTATCCTAGGAAAATAGTCTCTGACTTTGGAAAAATTGGCAGAGTTGATGCTGCTTTCTGGAAAGATGGTGAGTAAAACATACCTTTAATCTGTGTTTACTTGAATATTTGGGCTTCTGTAGATAGAATAATTTCCAAAAGTTTTCAAAAAGCTGTCATTAACCTTAATGAGAAGGAAATGAAAAATATCAAGTATATATGGACAGTTTATAATGGGGATGATTTTTTTTTCCACAATACTGAAAAAAGTCACCTCTGAAATATAATTGGATTAAATTTTACTTCTAGGCTATGTCTACTTCTTCCATGGAACAACTCAGTTCCAGTTTGATCCTCGTGCCAAACGGATTGTTGGACAAATGGAGAGCATCAGCTGGTTTAATTGTTAATTGCGATATTTTTTCATATGCACACCGTATGTTTTTATGTCCTGCATTTTTCAGCATTGCCTGACTACCTGGTCAGAATGGATTTCTGTTCAAATTCCGTTGGAGTATACTATTAACAATTATTTATTTTAAATTTATTTATAATTTATGGCAATTTCATCTGTTACTGTTAAGTTTCCAAATAAATTATGTTTCTCATATAATTGTGTCCTTTATGTCTTATTTGCCCTAATGCTCAAGAGCCAAGTCTAGCTTTCAAACACTAAAAAAATGTGTTCTGGCAGGAAATGGCAAATCTTTTTTCCCCAAAGACAAGAGAAAGGGGCAGACAGCTGTCTCTGAATTTCATCAAGCCACACAAGCCCTGGTTAAAATCTGATGGGCAATTAGACCAGTTGGAGCTCATTATCATCAGTGTACAAGTCTAACTCCATCTTCTGTTCCTCTTTCCCCAACTTCCACTCTTAGCCTACTCTCTGGGGCGTATGTCTTTGCAGCTATAGGCAGAGGGGTGTGATGTGTGTGGGGTGTGCGTTCTTACATTTTTGGTTTTAGAAACTAGTTTCAAGGCTTGAAAAGACCCTTGAGATCACTGAAGCAAGTCTCTTGCTATCACAGGTAGCCACTTTATATAACGAACAAATAAACCACTTTAATCAGGGACCTTTCAAGTGCTTACTACTCCAGGAGTTAGTAAATCCCTCCTAATTTCAGTGGGTTAAAGAATCAAAAAGTTTGCTTAAAAAATGAAAATTCTTGGCCAAAAATACTTCAAAGAAAAAAATTAATGAAAAAGACAACTTGACTTCCATCTTAACCATATTTTTTTGCAAATACCCTCAGTTAAAATGGTTTTTGAAGGGTTATCCACTTTCTGTTTAATCTTTGTAGCTCAGTTGATAACATCAAAAGACATATGACCAACACAAAATGTGTTATCTTGTATAACACCTGCATTATTCAACATGCTTCAGAGGAAGGTTTGAGGTTACTGTAATAGAAGTAATTATATTTGAGAAAAGAATGTGTAACCTCATAAAAATATATATGTTTAATTTTTTTCATTTTTCATCTGTCTGTATTAGAAACGTATTAAATTATATCCTTCATAAATAAAGAACAGACTAGGTAGTTCTTGTGTTTAATAAATAATCTAAATACTATTCAAAGATAATAAATTGTATAGTTGAAAATTAACTTGATTATATACTTTATAACACCTAAGAAAATATTATAAAATAATAAAAATAAATTACAGCAAATCAAACACTTTAATTAAAAGTCAATTTATGTGAATCCTGTTCTCACAAGGTATTGTAAGTACCAATTCTCTAATTTCAAGCCTTTGTAGCAATGCTATTTAAATGTATTTTCTCAGGTAAGCCAGTACTGCTGAACTAACAATGACAATTAAACCAAAAATTGATTGGGAAGTATATAAATCTAAATAGATCATGTTGGTATTTTTAGCAAGGAAGGTCAAACATAACACAAGGTTTACAAGGAAAGATAATATTTCTTAATAGAAAAATTATACATTAAAAATTAAAAACTGGGAGCACACGTCCCCTACAGATATGATGTAGGAACAGAAGATCTCAAGGCAATGCCAAAAGAACTCCTCAGATTCAGAGCAGAATGTTAATCCCTCTCTAGAATAAAGAAGTAATGTGTAGTCATGGGGTAGAGAAATGTTAAGTGGGAGACAAGGGGTATGGAAGTGGTTACGTTTTAGAGGAAAGAAAGATAAAGGGTAATTTACAAACCATGGAAGATAAAGAAGTTAAAAAGAGGATGGAGATTCTAATGGCGTATTTTTAGTCCATGCCTTTTGGTATCCTGCAAAGTTCTTATTTTTAGTTGCCAGACACATTTTTGAAATCGCTTTGCGTATTTCCCAATTGCAGGAAGACCAAGAGCTCAAAATAAAGTGATGTCTTTGTGAGAAATGTTACCCGTGCTTATGTGAGTGAATATTTCCTCTGCCTTCATGAGAGCGGTGATTGCTCCATCCCAGCCATACCATTAGGAGGAGGGCATCTCTGGTGCCGGTGGCTCTTGTCTGCCTTCAGGCACACACTTTCAGTAATTTGGAATCCGGGTGTTGTTTCCAACTCAGTCCACACAATCACCTACCATTTTCTTACTCCTTTTAATAAGTTAACAGTCCCATTTGCTACTTACTGTACTATGTTAAAGCACTGTACCACTCCCTACTGTCTTTTTACAGGTTTAGTGTGTAATTATAGCCCCTATAATTACTATCTGAGATAGATTTGCCCAGACAGGAATTCAATTCCCTAAATGTGTTTAGTGCATTTGAGGTGCTTTAGGGTATCCAAGCAACCCACGCAGGTATGAAATGGAATTTCTGGGAGATCATTACTTCCCAAAGTCCCACAGAGTCTGTACTGTCTCTAGGGACTTATTCTCAGGTGGTTGAATCCTGCTTTCATAGGCTGCAGTCTTCGCTAAAGGTTTGTCAAAGGTCAGAAAGATAATCTGAACCATTTACCTTTGTCCCATGTTTTTCATTCAGCTTGAATAATGATTCAAGTTTGTTGACTCCATGGAAGGATTGAGCCTGAAAAGTAGTGGCTCAACTCAGATGCCTGAACAGTTCTCTAGTGCCATTAAGGTACCTGAAGGTTTCCAGCTGGCTTCCAACTAGCAGTCTAGAAGCCACACAACCCCTCTAGGTTCTGGATTGCAGACACCTGTGTCAATGTCTTAGGTTCACTAGACTGTCTAAAAAGCACAACAAAATCACATTTTAGGTAGCTTAATTGCTGCCCAAGTGTTTTCATCTGATCTCAGGCTTAGGTTTTCACCACAGGCAATAGTGTCTCTTAAAACATTTGATGGGCTCCTGAGAGCATCCTACTAAAGTTTGCTTCCTACATGTGGTGAGATGAAATGCTCCCTAAATGCCATTTGACCATATTGATTAGATTTCTGTTGATATAATGCAAGCTTAGACAGTTAACTCACAGACACCCACATTGTGAACAATTAGGAATGCTGAATCCCTGCTGGTATTTGTTAAGATCACCACAATGCAGCAGCATTGCTGACTCCTGTGATGCTCTGTATAACATCACCTGGTACTACTGATGTGATGAGGATAGGTAGTGACCTTTCTGGATTAAAACATAGATCACATTGCTGCTGTCTGGATAAAACCAATTCTAAGGTGAGAAAAGATGTCATGATGCAGATCAATATCCACCAGCTCTAACAAATGTCAAAGATAAGCATTAAGAAACCATAGCCAGAAACTGCCTATACAAAAGCATTAGGAAACCGTAACCAGAAGCAACTCATACAGCTTCTTCTTTTCCCAGGCCTCAAGGCCAGCTATAGGGGTATTTGTGAAACATTGCTTGCAAAAAAAAACATATTCAGGTCTTTTTCCCATGGGCAGTGGGAACTGGCTGCTATGTAGGTGGCCAAGTTGCAAAACCCTGGTACTGCTTTGTGTGATGTAGACCTCCATCCCCTGTCACTCAAATGTCTTCTGAGTAAACACTAATGTTAGCTGAAACTAGGAAATGTAGTCTAAATTAGTTGTTTCAATGAAGACAGAGAGCACCAAGAGAGGTCAGATCATCCTATTCTAAGGTAGTTGGTTGAATCACTCTCCAGAGATATGTATTTCTCTGTTTTATATAGAAGAATACTTAACTAATAAATCCATAAAGTTAGGTGCAGCTGATCTTAACCTAGCTGCTCTCATTGTCTCTGTCCTTCTACTGCTACATGGTAGACAAGCTGTGGGGATCTGATAGCCAGTCACAGTGGGTAGAAAGATAATCACTTTTCCCAGTTCACATCAAATCTGCTCATAGTGCTTGATTTTTATATAAAATAAAATTCATATCAGCCAAAACATGTTTTTTCAAAAATGTGTTCTAGTGCCATTGGAAAACGCATTTGATGCAAAAGCCACTGAGCAGGTTTTTTTTGTCTTTCATGGCGTATGCATGTACATGGTCAGATGGTAGCACCATGGTCATTCCTTCTAGATTTGAAACCTTTGAGACAAACAAACATATCCATTTGAAAACATAAGACAGGTCTCAAAAAAGAAAGTTTGTACTTCTGAATAAATACGCACATCATTTCCAGTATCAGGTCAATTGAGCTCACTGTCTCAGAACAATTGTTGTTATAAGTTGTACTTCAGTTACAGAACTGAATGGGATCCATACAATGCAATGATAATAAAAACAAATCAAGGGACAGGTTTGATTATTTTTTTTTATGGTAGCTGAGAAATGCCATTGACAAATAAGTTTAACTAACGAGGCTATTAAGATGGAAAAATCCATCATTAACACCTCCATCTGGAGAGAAATTGGCTGCAATTGACAGTAAAAAAGCCAAAAACAGGGAAGCAAGGATTTCCTGAAAAAGCCACCGTCCAACATGAAAGCATTTCTTACAACTGTTTTGTAGAAGTTGGGGACATGCTGTCAGAGCTCCTCTGAGGTGCCAAACACCTTCAGCTCCCTTTGCTGCCAGTGGATGAGGAAGATGCTTGGCTGGCACAGGGTGAAATCCCATAATTTGTCACAGCTTGTGTGACTTTTGAAACTTCCCTTATTCTGAATTACTTAAAAGAGGAAATAATCATATCCCCTGTGGCTAATGTGGTTAAACTGAAAAAAAACTTTTGTGATGAAATGGCAAATAGATAAAAATAGATAGGTAGATAGATAGATAGATAGATAGATAGATAGATAGATGCATACATACATACATAAGTATGTGTAGACAGAGATATAAGATTATTCACATTTTTTAGGCTGGATTTATAAGGTAAAATCTTTTTCATTTACGTATATCTTGGATTCCACTGTATAATTTAAAGGAAACACCCCTTTTCAAAGTGTTGCAGGGAAGAGGTGGGGAGTTATTTTGCATTTTCATCCATTTTCCAAAACACTTTATGAATTAATTTGAAAAGAAAATTTTCTGCTTACAGTAGTTTCTGCCAAAGTTTTAATTATTTTTTTTAATGGGCTTCATATCTCCTGCACAACTTTCATTTTCTAGGCTGCTAATGGTGGAGTCCTTCTACATTTTGTGGCCCCATTTCACACAGCTGGGTCAGGACAGGTTTTGCATTTTTTCACCATTTTGTCTGGCATGAAATTGCTCGGGTTTGCTAAGTCAGTGTAAAATAACTAAAACTGAGTGCCGGTTTTGAAATTGTAGCCAAGCTGCTTGGGCGTGTTCAAGTACTAACTGACTTCAGATGACTGAGAAATCGGATGGGTTTAATTAAGTTTTATTATGTCAGTCAGCACAGAGTTATAGCATATATGGAGGTAATCAGAGCATGATGAAGTCTGAGTCAGCATACAGCTAACTCTACAAAGCACCCCATAACTGTACGAACTGGGCAGGATGTGAGAAAGTATGTACACAGAGAGGAAAGCAGACTGCTCTCCTACCAGGACAGGAAAGAGAGTAAGAATGAAGGATCTTTTATTTTGGCTTTTAACATGTGCAGCTGTTTCTAATGCTCTTCCCAGCCACCCAGAGAAAGATGACAAAGAAGATGCAAAGCTTATACAGGTAACTACACTGTCCATATCTGAGATCTATTGAGCCCTCTATTTTTAGATATAATCTGTGTGTTTCAGCTGCACAGAAAGCTTACTGTCTTTCTGAGACAATGTTATAGCATAGAAGGCTGTTATCCAAACTTTACTAAAATAGGATAAATTTTTACAAACTGGAAATGTCAAGTAAGTAAGAGTCAGGGACAATCTCATCTGTTTCTTTTTAGCTGCAAACTGCAGGAAAACATCTGTGGTGCTGCAAAATCACAGGCAGAAGATTTTACCATCAAAGTACACAAACATATAAGTCCAAAGGTATTTGTTTATGAAACAGATCAAAATGTGAAATGTGTTTGTTTTTTTTTCCTTTCACTAGGACTATTTAAATAAATTCTACGCTATTGAGCCAGATCCAAATCTACTTGGATGGAAAATAAATGCTAAATCTACAGCTGAGAAACTTCAGAAAATGCAACAATTTTTTGGTTTGAAAGTGACTGGAAAACCAGATAACGAGACATTGGAAATGATGAAGAAACCCAGGTGTGGAGTTCCCGATGTGGGTCTCTACGGTGTTACTCTGCCAGGATGGAAAAAAACCCAACTGACATACAGGTGGTATTTCAGTAATTACTGTCTAAGTTTAAATTTTAGGTTTGTGGATGTCCACTTTTGTTATATTTAAGTATAACTTCTATAGCAATTGTTTCGAGTTGGGAATACAAATATGTTTATCTTTCCCCAGCTTTTAGCTGTTCATACTCCTGAGAGGAATTTCTGAGAGTCAAGCAGGGTGTTCCACATTTTCTGTGTCAACCACAGTGTTTTGCCTGCCCTGTATCACTCCTGACAAATATTTTGTGAGCCAAATGGAAACATCAACTGCACGCTGTACAAGCTCCATTATCTTCAAAATTTGCTAAGATGAACAGTTTATTTGCCACAGAATCCTGAGGAGATAACTTTCCTCATGCTCAAGTGACAACCTCCTGGCTAAGACCCATTTTGAGAAAAAACTGATATTGTGTATTTATTATTATTTCATTATTTTAGTGAAAAAGACATTGAACAGTTATCAAACATGCCTCAAACTCGCTCAGTTCAAGATGAATCTTGGGAGCTATTGGTTTACAGGTTAAATTTCTTCTTATACATTTCTGTTCATCATCTTAAAAATATTAGGAGAATTTTTTTTGCAGATATTAGGTATTAATACTTAAACTCTCATAACCATAGAATTGTGAACCACACACCAGATATGAGCAAAGAGGATGTGGATAAAGCAATCCAGAAGGCATTTAAAGTGTGGAGTGCTGTTACGCCACTGATTTTCACTCGTACTCATAAGGGAATAGCAGACATAATGATTGCTTTTGGGACCAAAGGTAATATGCTGACTGCGTACGATGGTAAGATTAATTTATAGATTTTCCAGTTATCATAACATAAACTCAGTCTTGTTTCAACTTCATGTTATTTAGCTCATAGATATTGCCCTCGCTATTTTGATGGCCCCCTAGGAGTCCTTGCCCATGCCTTTCCACCTGGCAGTGGTTTAGGTGGTGATGTACACTTCGATGAGGATGAAGATTGGACCACAGGTTCAGATGGTAGGTCAAAACAAAAGGTTTCTGAAGTGTTGTACGGATGAATAAGTTCCTTTTTGATTATACTTAAGTGAAGGAATAGACTGAGGTGAAACGCAGCATCAACAATAAAAACAGTTTGAGGATACTACAGGCTGTCCTCCAATCTGGATATTTATAATGACACAGACATAACCTCAGCCTGATCTACTCTAGTTCTTATTTAATACTGGTAAAAATACCAATGGGACAACACTTTTCAGGTGGGAGTGCTACAAACCTGGCCACTCTTACCTGGGGGCTGGTAGGGCCTACCAGAGTTTCACAAATCAAGCTTTCTGACATTTTCCCCTTTTGGTGAAAACCAAGCCTGGCAGAATCATAGACTGCAGAGGAAGCTTTGCAGCAGACCTCAGAGGAGATCCCTACCACCTAAAAATCAGTACAGCCACCAATGATAATGAAGAGTCTTCATTAATAATTCCAAGATAGGTTCAACTATAGGCAGCAGAGAGGGGAACACCAAGTGCTCAACTATCTGACTGGGATTTGTCTGCTCCCCTCTGCCTCTAGACTGGCCATACAGCACATACAGCCTCTGATAGGTCTGTCAGTACACAGTTACATTATCCTTTTCTCATCCAGTTTTTGGGATGGAAAACTGCAGAGGGTAACTGCAGCAGGGGAATGAAGGTCATGCCACAGGAAGAGCAAAGAACTAATGAGCAGGAAGGTCCTGTAAGAGCACTGCAACAGGAGAAGAGTGTGGGTTAATTGTGATGGGAAAAAACCAAAAGGCATGAGGAGTGGACATGTCATGTGATAAAATAATGTTTTCTCCACGTTGGGACTAAATGGGTCAACCTCAGTTTTGCTGCTGTTCCTCAGCAGCAAGGCTCCAGTGGCCAGACATTGCAGAACTCGGAGAGCGCAGACAACTCATGAGAGGGGGAGTCTGACTGGAAATATATGTGGAAAAAATGAGGCTTTGTTTTGTTTGCTTTTTGAGAAACAAATATCTTGGCTTCAGTAAGCCTTTCTTGGGCAATCGATGACCAGTCCTGTGCTCTGCCACAGACTTGTGATCTTCGCTAAGTCTGTTGACATTTTCTGTCTCTTAGTCTGTGGAGTAGATGATCATTCTTCCCTAATTCAGAAAGACGAGTTACTTGGAGGGATGCATGTTGAAGTAAATTCCATTCTTATCTATTTACTGCGTTGACATATTTCATGGAGAATAAGCATGTATAAGGATAATATTTTAAAAATAGATTTTGTTTGACAAGAAACCATATTCTTTAAAGTCCTAATGGTAGAAAGGTAAATCATTCTGCTAACATTTTATTTTTCCTTGTCTGTTCATGATCTCATCTTTCTTTCTCACATTTTAGAAGGGAGGGTGACAAACTTTGATGTGTGAAACTTTGATACCTGAAATGAACATGGAGTGTGTTGTTCTACTCTTACCCTGGAGAGCTGTTAGTTTGATCTGACTCACTATCTAATCTGTTCTACCTCAGCCAGGAAACCCTGCCAGGACATTCTTCAGAGCTGCACCCACACTCACCTCCAGACATCTACTCATGCCACACACATACTTTCAGTAGCTAACAGAAATAAAGAGAGTCAAAAGCCACTCCCTTGTAGTGGGGGAAGACCATAACCTTATCCTATAAAAAATATGTTCATGTATATGCATACCCCAGCGAATGTCAATACATTTTATGAAAACTGTCACTGAGCAGCAGCCTTGCTGTGATTGTATGAGCCAATTGCAGAAAAAAATTAGACTAATCTCTTCTCTCTATCAATTTCTTAAGGATTCAACTTGTTTCTCGTTGCTGCTCATGAGTTTGGGCATGCCCTGGGTCTCTCCCATTCTAATGATCAGAAGTCTCTCATGTTCCCCAATTATGCCCACAGCAGCCTCAGTGAATTTCCTCTCTCTCCAGATGATATAAGTGGCATTCAGTCCATTTATGGTGAGTAAAATCCATGGCTTTTAAAAAAAAAATAAGCAGGAGAGAAATAATCTCTTTCATAAAATTTCACCATAAAAATAATTGTTTTCTTATATATTAAAAATGCATTTATATGTGAAAACCTTAATGTTTCTACAATTTGATATATTCTTTCTAAAATGTCTCCCTCAGGATCCCCACCAAATGCCCCAGATAAAAGGCCAGCCACTCCTAACTCACCTAAAACCTGTGGCTCCCAAATGTCTTTTGATGCTATAACTACACTTAGGCGAGAAGTCATTTTTCTAAAGCACAGGTAAATACTGAAATGCCATTTGTCTCTATGGAGTTTATTTTTTTTTTTGATTTATAAAAAAACTGAATACTTTTGTGATTTGTGTGGTTATGGGGTTTATAGTGAGACAAACAGATTTCATTTCATGGAAATACAACTTTAAGCAAGTATGAATTATATTAATATTTTTACATGGTCCCCTGAAAAAACATGTTTTGGTTTTTTTCCAGAAAGCATCTCAATACCAATAAGACTTTATTCCCAAATGTATAGATTACTATACATTTGCAGAATGTATACAGGTTACACCCAGTAGTGACTTGAATAAATGCTGCAACTATTTCATAAGAATCATAGAACGGTTTGTCTTGGAAGGTACCTTAAAGATCATCTAGTTCTAATCAGGGACACTTCCAATAAGATCAGATTGCCTTTCCAACCTGGCTTTGAACACCCAATTAAGTGTATAATTAATTTAACTCATTTAATTAATTAAATAAGAAATCAGTTTGTTTGACAATTTCAATCAGTTTGTTGAGCCAATCTCTCCTCCAGTCATCTTTGCAAGCCCAAAGTCATCCAGGGAATTAATCCGGTTAGTAGCTTACAGTAAGGCTTACCTGGGATCCTATAACTCTCCTACTATATGGTACAACCTAAAATTTTCAGCTGCTTATAGCTGATCCCATTAATCAATCAGTACCAATGAGAAGGGTAATGCCAAAAAGAAGCTAGAATAAAAAACCCCACACTTACCATTGTGGGGAGTGTTTTCCTTTCTGACACATTAACCCAGGTAGCGTTCCACTAACAAGAAAGAACTTGTAAATGACAATGTTTTTCACGTTCTTTTGTATATGTAGAAATGTCTGTGGTTTATTATGTACTATAAAACCTGTTTCATATTTAAATCAGGTACTTATGGCGGGTCTATCCTGATAACTCAGAAGCTGAACGTGAATTAATTTCTACCTTCTGGCCAACTCTGCCACCTGCTATTGAAGCTGCATACGAAAACATGAAAGATCAGATCCTATTTTTCAAAGGTGAAGTATGAGATTTTCTTTAATTTTTTCTTAACTTTAATTTTTTTGGGAAGAAGGGAGGAAGAAAGAGTAGACATGTGGGCATAAAATTCACTTTTCAAATAAATAAGATAAAAATTTAGAACATTTCATCCAGTGTTCCTACAACCTACAAAAAGGAGTGTATTTTTCCTTTTACTGTCTGAAAATGACAGGTGAAACTAAATATTTTTATTGCTTTTAACAGGTAATAAATTCTGGGTTATCAGCGGATATCAGGTATTGTTTGGTTATCCAAAGAATATCAACACACTGGGCTTCCCTAAAGGAGTCAAGAAAATTGATGCAGCTGTTTGTAATAAACACACGGGGAAGACAGACTTTTTCATAGGTGACAAGTATTGGAGGTAAGAAAGTGTCTCCAGAAAATAAAGATCTGAAAGACAACCTGCTTCAGCAGAAGGCTGGCTGGGACAGTTTGTGCAGGATTTCTCTGATTTCTGGAAAGTCCTGGATTATTTTACCCTATTTAGAAAAATAAAAGTGAGAGTTTCTTTCCCATCTTTGACTGATTAGCACTGGATTTTCAATGTCTCTCTTCTAAACCCTATTCCCAAACTGGCATGAGTGACTCCCAATACTGAAACATCAAGCAGGTGGAAGCAAAAATCAGCTTTGGTAAGTTGATAGATTCTTTCTGTGTGCAAGAACAATGGCTGCAAAGGCCTTTTGCAGGCAACCAGGAGCATATGTGGGTCACACAGACTTTATTGTGACTAATTGTGGGGTTCCTCAGTGAGACATATGGTGTCAGCTGGATTTTGAGATTCATGTGGTTTCCTGCCCTCTGTTTTTGGTTGTTTTGGACAGATTCTTTACAATGTCTTGCATTGCTACTTTACTGCCTTGGTCACAAGACAATAGCATGCAAGAAAACCACAACACACATTTCTTACCTAATAACTCATTCTCTTAACCTCATGTCCCTGTGAAAAATATTTCTTGTATCCAAGGAGAAGTAAAACAAAGGCTAGCTTGTTTCCTTGTTTTTCTTTCCTGAGGGAGTTTCTCAAATCTGGAAGAACCTTTCAGGTTTTCCTTTCAGCCCCCTTAATTCAGTTCCATCTCACAAAAATTGTCCTGGCTCAGTTAGGAACAACTTGATTGTTTTAGAAATAAGTCCGCTTCCTTTCCTCCATCTAAATCTATAATTTAGTAGAGGACTATCTACAATATTTTATCATTCTTATGATAAATACGTGCAGTTACTATAGCAGAAATTAATCTGTCCAGTTTCCGTGTACTGTCTGTCACAACACTATCATTAGAGGAGGTAAATCTCATCCCTGCTGTCAAAAATGTGAATCTTCCTTCAATTTTTCTTACTTCAGGTGCTTTTTTGGAGCTATATCTGCCTTTATGGGCAAACAAGTAGCAACCTCATGGAAAACACAACGGCCAGCATCCTGCAGGCATTTTTGTGACCTAATAATACAACTTTCTGTTGTAACCCCAGTGAAATCAGTCAAGCTGCAGATGGTGGGCATGTTTCAGCAGCTGCTTAGCTGTATGTCAAAACTCTGTGTAAAATTACACATCTCCCTTCATATGATTTAGGTTTGATGAAAACAGCCAGTCCATGGAGGAGGGTTATCCTAGACTGACAGTCGGTGACTTTCCAGGAATTAGCCAGAGGGTTGATGCTGTTTTTCAAAAAAAAGGTAAATGGAATGAGTTTTTAAGTAAAATCACTTTACTTCTAAAGATCATAAGTTCTGAAGTTATGATGAATGTCATTATTGCTGTATCCTGCAAAAGACAGAAATTAAGAGATGCTCTCTTTTGTGTTCCCTGGTTGTCAAAATGAAGCTGTTTCTTGTATCCATAACATGATGCTTTGCTTTTTCATTTCCAGGATTATTCTACTTCTTCCATGAATTGAAACAGTGGGAATTCGACCCTATTGCTAAAAAGGTTATCCGAGAAATAAAGAGTAACAGTTGGTTTAACTGTTAATATCATTAAACTTTCTTACATTCAGCAAAAGACAATAATTCTGGAGATCTCAGAACTTGTTAATATACACAATACTATATGTACAGAAGAGGCAACAGGACTAGTTTTCATAAATGGTTTTCATGTATTTTAATGAAAGAACATGTCAGCTCAAGTTGTATCTCTAAAGGCTAGAACAAAACAGCATTTTTCGCAAGTAAGTACAAAATGTGCATCATAATTCATTAGTTTATACTCCAGAGGGGTTTTCAAATATTTTGGCAATAAACTGGTTTTGGTTGATGTCACTGTTTTCTGTTTCATCTATTGAAGACAGACTGACGTGTGAAAGACTGTAGGTTAATATACTAATAACCTTCCAACATACAGTGTTTGTATTTTGCTTCTTTTCTCTCCAAAGAGTGATCTTTTCTCTCCATCTGCACGAGCCAGGCTTTTTATTAGTCACTTGCTTTTCTGTCCTCTCTCCTGCATCTTCTCCTGTTCTTCAGCTGTTGCAGCCTTGTTCCTTTCACATTATAACAACATTTTGCCATCAAAATCACCCTCCACCCCCAGGGTCTAAATACAGTATCTCACCTGATAATCACCCTGCCAATTAGAATTTCATTAGTGGCCACTTTTTGTAAAGCTGTGAATGACATCCTTCACGGATCAGCTCTGTCCTTATTAAAGAAATAGATTCAACTACACCATCACAGAGCACAATCTTTGCTTCACTAACTCAAACCATGTACTTCAAGTGAAAATACAGATTTAATGCATGCTGCCATCACACATGGTTCAAACTCCTCACACAAAATGAGACAAAATCTGTAGAGTTACAGTCATATCCTCTCCAGGTGTTTATTTCACATTTAGTTCTGGAGACAGGCCCAGAACACACTGCCAAATGGCTGGCCATACTACCTGCGTGACTGGGTATATTTGATCTCAGAATTGGTGTGTCCTCCTGTTCTCTGGTTCTCACATATTAGGCTGTTTAACACACCTGTTGCACGCTTGAGTAAAATATTTCTTTTTGCTACGTGCTTTTACAACAATGGACTTACCCCAACCTGAACCTTTCCCACATGGTTTTGTGTAAACAGCAGGAGTACCATCATTTTGCTGCTATTGCTATGAGAAACCTGCAGGGTTTTTTCCCACCAGAAAACCAAAGCAGAGGTTCAAATATGCTGTTTCACTGATTTACAAAACTAATCATGGTGAACACCATTACAATCTAATCCCTAACAAAACTTAATCTTAAATTAGGATGAAATGGTAGACATTTGAGTAAGATTCATCTGACTACTTACTGTTTAGCTACGTATCTACATGAGTTAGGGAAATCCCTGTACCAAAAGACAAGGGAGAAGTTCTCCACAACATATCTCATCTCATCTCGAAGACTGTTCTGGAGCAAACCGGTGCCTTCAGCCCCCAGAGAAAACATCTCTTTGCAGATGAAGGCCAGTCAACTAGCTTAGAGTAGCTAACTTTCAGATAGGTAAGTATTGGTGGAATTTATAATGTCTTTGACGGGTATCTTTCAGTTTTTACTCAGAATATATAAGTACATCCTATTTTTCTCCTCTACAGTGTTCGCTTTTTGGCAAGTTACGCCAGCAGCTTTTTGTATCACCATAAGCCAGGGACAGAATTGTCTGAAGGCACCTGCTTGGACGTCACTGTCTGTGGAGTGATTGTGATATTCCACAAGACAAGAGCAGGACGTACTAGAGGCAGGTGAGATGGAGACAGTTCCTCATCTATTTCTGTATTTCCTACCTTCTCTTCTCCAGCGTTTAGTTCAACTGATGTCTGTATAGAAAGCAGAGTCCAACAGCACAGTCACAGAGGCTGCCAAGTTATACCCATGTGTTTATATTCAGGGGAAAGATTACTCTTTCAGACACTCTGTTCAGTGTGTAATACAGTTTTAATTTAAACTGCAAAAAACAGTTAATCATGGAGTCATCAAGGAGATTATTCAGTTCTTTGTAATACGTGGGTAAGTTCTTCTGTGTTCAGGTACATAAACATGATTGTTTCTCTGTGCTCCTTCTTTTCTCAGGTCAAACATTGCTTCATAATTTATATAAATACCTTGTCTTAAGGAAAGTTAATATTTAACAGTGAAATGCTGTTACTGAAGTTTTCTGACTGGTAGCTTTGGCGTTATGTTAAACCACACCGGGGTGTAGGTTCACGGGTCAGCTGAAAAAATAAATAAAGCAATGACTACTGCTTTTCCTTTATTTGCAAAGAAGGCCTAAGAAATCATTCCTAACACAAAAACACTTGACTTCTGATTAGCAATAACAGCTTGATCACTCAGTTTTCCCTCTTTTATTACCACTTCACTGGAGTAATAGGAATCAGAATAGGAGTGTCAGAGCAGAAATTCATAAGTGATGAGTGCTTAGTGATGGTCCTATCCCTCCACCTCTGCCAATTACCTGGCCAACATGGGATTATGTCTTGCACCTCACCATATCCTCCCACAACCCTAAAGAGCTCCCAATACCACCTCCCCAGCACTCTTTTGTGCCACCTATAGCTCCTCATAATGCATGCCCCATACTACATTTAGGTATCTAGCTGAGTAATGCTGATTAGTTACCTGTGGGACCAGCCACTGGTCCAGTCGAGGGGTGAGTTATCTGCCTTGCCATTAATAGGTTTTTTTCTCCTCTAACCAGCTGTTATTTACCACAAAACCTGTAGGAACTATGGAATTTATGTTTGGCTTGACTGAATTGGCCAGTACCTTCAGTGGCAGCTGGACCAGATGGACATACACAAAAAAGAGGATCCCGTGTGGTCAAGCTAAAATAATTTTCTTAGTGTTTTCATTAAATATTCTTCTTGCTTTCTGCTGCACATTTTCATTCAGTTTTGTAATATCATATTACCCCTATTATTTATCAGAGGAGTTTTGGAAGGGCAGACAAGGCAAGGCAGAAAAGACATATAAAACCAAAGAGAAAGCTAATCCAGTTGTTTCATATCACTAAGAAAAAATGGTCATTTGTTTCTCATCCAATTAATGTTTTTTACCAGCTGTTTTTCAGATGAATCATAAGATCATAAGATGATGAGACTGGATTGAAATGAGGAAATTATATATCCTAATGCAGTATGTTGTTGAGACATACAAATTACAGCATTCGTAGCAGCTTGTCCTGAAAAGTCATGCTCGCTTCTTTGCCTATGGGAACCTGATCTCCCAACACTGGCTAACAGAGTGGGGAAGGAGCTGTGTATAATCAAATACTTGCCAGAGCAGAGCTTAAAACCCATGTTCTATAACCAGAGTTTAAAAACCTTACCCTCTCAGGTAAGCAACCTCCTCCCTGTGCTCTCAGATGCCAGACAGATGCCCCAAAAGCCTTGAGAAAACTGATAATGAATCTTTTTAAGGTTTTGATACTTTAAAGGAAGAAAAAATATGAGCATGGGAGCTAAAGTGCAGAGAAAGAATGGATCATTACCTGGATGTACATAACCACCCTTCCCTGCACTCACTCATAACTTCATACCTCTTGATGCTAATTTTCCAATTCTGGATAACAGGCAAGGAAGCTGCAAGGCCAATGTTTAAGCACTGGTAGCCAACATGCTCTTTGAACATTTTATGGAGTTTGAACCTTTTTGAACACTGATCCTTCAGACCTGCCAGAGCCATACCCAAAGCAGAGAACTGAAAACCAGTACACACATCACAGATACTGAGATGGAACTTCAACAAGAACTGAGCATGAGAGGGACAATGTGCCAGGCCAAAACAGGTGAGAGCACTTCTCTGAGGCCTAGAGACACAGGTAGAGACCCTTGCAGGGTAAGCACTCTTAATGACAGCCATCTCAGTGACCTTACTGAGTGTACCCTGTACCTGTATTTTGTAGAGAGGACAGATTTGAGTTGTGGGTTCTAGCTGTGAATCAGTTTTTCATGGTCTGTCTACACTCATTGATTAGATCAGTTTCAGGGAAGGGGGGGGTTGGGGTTTTTTTCCTTATGCATCATGGGCTTCATGTGTTTTTATGATCTGTAAGCATTGTATCTTGCTATCTTTCAATGAGTGAGTGGACATAGATCTGTGTATGTGTTTGTGTGCTCCTATAGAAGCGCCTTGCCCATGAGTACATGTGGCTCTGTGCAGGCTCTGTGGGGCTCTGCAGTCTGCAAAGGCTAAAGGAGCAGGAGGTCTCCTCAGCTGTGTGGAAATGGCTTCTCTCTATGCTACAAGCAAATGCTGCTTGTGGAACCAAGAACCATAGAGTCTCCACATAAATGAGTAAGACAAGGTTTTAAACTACGAGAAAAAAATCCAACATAAGCTCCTAAAGACTAGGTCTGGGGTGAGCAACTCAGCCTTTGAATATTGTGACTGTGGGGCATCTGTTTGAGCTTGGATGGAAGCAGATGGTGGTTACTTTTGGAGCAGTTGCTGTGGGTACAGGAGATTAGCACACATTGACAAAGAAAATGTTGCTTCTTTCAAGAGACGGGAGTTGCAAATCTCACTTTGGTGAGCACAGCCTATACATGCCATGGCCACAGACTGCAGGGACCAGCCAGAGCTACCCACTGCCCTGCACATCGAGGTCCCTTGGGCTGGGAATGGGGGGTCACAGCTGCCGCTCCAAGGTCACAATTGTCACCCTGCAGTCACAGCTGCCTCTGAGGGGTCACAGATCATAGCCACTGGTCTAAACTGCCATCCCGCGGTCACATCTGGCATCCCACGGTCACAGATGCCACACAGCTGTTACAGCCGCCACCCTGCGGTTACAGCTGGCACGCGAAGGTCACAGCTGTCACCGCGCACAGATGTCACCCAGCGGTTACGGTTCCACCCCGCGGTCACTGCTGCCACCCCGCGGTCACAGCTGTCCCATCACCTGCTTTAGGTTGGCTCCTGACAGCTCAGCTCCTCAGACAGATGCTTAATTTCACTTGTGCGGTTACTCGGCTCAAGATTTTCTAAGAACGGTTTGCATGAAGGTATTTTATGGAGAGGAAAAGTATGAGAGGAGAAGCACTTAGATTTTAAAATGAAAAATGCTTTGTTAAATCTATTAATAGTGTAATTTAAACTAAATAAACTGAGCTGTGTGTTTGCCACATTGGTGGTGATTCAAAATCACTAAAAACCTATAGAAAAGCACTGATAGAGTACTAGAAACTATGTCCTGAAAGACTGAGTCCCCTAAATTGTCAGCAGTTATTATGGGAACTGGTAAAAGCCGTTTTGCCCTAGACTGAGACAGTTACAATGGTTAGGATGAAAAATCAATATTTAAAAATGAAGATGTTTTAAGAAAGGAAATAGCTTACGGAAATAGCTTATGGGAAATGTAATTATTAAATAGAAAAACTGGGTAATAAATATAAGAAATAAATAGTTTACAAAAAGCACTGGAAACATTTTTCAAACATGTATATGTATATTATACAAATATATATGTATATTTATCTTTAACTATGTTTCAGACTATCATCACTACTTTTACAACTACTGCTTTTGATTTTCACTCAAAATCATAGGGGAAATGATTTACACAGTAAATATATGAACTCATCATGATGCAATTTAGCTTAGGCTACTGTATTTTTCCAAGCAGCTGAGAAGTGAATTTGTCACTTCATGCTACTGTAAACAGGATTACTGTGAACAAACTAAGTTTTTAGCATAAAAGAAACACTTTGTGTCGGCAAGCAAGAAAAGTTTACACTGATCTCAGGAGGAGACCAAACTGGTACAGGTATGTGTACAGGTATGTTCTGGAGCAAAATTCTGCATGTTAACAAGTGTTCGTTTACAGAGGTGTACAGAATATGGGAGGAGAATGACTACTATTAAAGGTATCTTTTTCATTTCTAAACATGATAAATTATTTCCTCATTAACAGGAACACAGTGAAACCTGTGTGCATCGTGAGCTAGAGAACAGGTTTTAATAAGAGAAGAAGGTGTAGATTCAGGAAAGCCTTCAAGCTCATGCCAAAATTCAAACACCTATTTATGTAACTCTACTTCTGAAATGTTTTGCATAATCACAGTCCTGATGAGACATCTGTGCTCATTAAGACCATAAAAATGTACTGCCTCAACAAAGCTCACACAAAGCATGGTCATTTCTCAAGCACTTGGCTGAAGAAATGTACATTCACACTGTTACATTCAAAACAATCTGTGCATAAATGAGAATGGACCCCATCATCTTCCTTCCCCTTGCAGTCCACTTGACTCTCATCCTCAGAGCTTAACCTGACACTTTGCAAACCTTTCTGTCTCTGCCTCTGGTTTTGCAAAATTCATCCTCAGGTGTAGATTGTTGGAGGTCATAATTTTGGGAATCAGTGTTATTAAAAGGTAGAAGTCTATCTAAATAAAATGTAAATTGCACAAAGGTAAATACAGAGGTCATTCATCATTTCTGAATATGTTGTGGGATATTTTTGCACACATGGCATTTCTGTAAGAATTTGTTTAGACTGTGAAGACCAAGTCCTAGTAATCTAATTATCTGATTTCCACCTATATCCTTGTGTCTGGTGTCCTACTGATTGGATCTGAGCCTTTAAAGATATGTAACCACCAGGAAAAGTCTCTGCAATTTGGGATGAATTTGACCATCATGATACCATTCTTAAAGTTTTAGAGTGATGGTGAGACAAAATACTCGTGGAAAAAAATTATCCTGAATTTAGGGAACATACTGCCTGTAGGTGAAAATAAAGATTTTGTCTCTTGGGGTATCTTTCTACAGCAAGGGACAAAGGAATTTTAGCCTTTAACACTAGGATAAGTATGTCTAGAAAGCACTAGTGTTGTATTTCAGAGCAGCATGTTTCTGAAGCCAGCCTCTTAATCACCCTCACTTGCCATGCATGACTTCAGTTTATGGAGCATTTTGTGGCCACAAATCAGAGTCCTAGTAGAGAAAGCTATCTGGAAAGCTCTACCACAGCTGCCCATATGCCTAACGGAGAGATCAGAGCTTGGACCAATGAATGGTCCTTTGGACACCTTCAAATCATGTGGCCAAGACAAGTGACCAGAAGTCAGTCCCAAGTCTCTTACTGAATGCTTTCCCTGTGTGTAGCTAACAGAAGAGACTTATAGAAAAGATGGACGTAGCCCTCAGGTAACACTTTCGTGCAACACCAAGCAAAAAATCACCACACAGTTATCCCTGCATCCACCTCTGTTGGGAGTCTGTCCCTTCTTCAGCACAGGTAGCCAGGGAACCATGCTCAGGGAGGCGTGGACTTCTCAAAAACCTGGTCTCTGCACCTACTGTCAGTCACCAAGGCTGGGCTGACATTGTAGGAGAAATATCAGACTGCCATGGAGTTTTTTTGAACACTGAAGAAAAAATGTGAATACTCTGTAACACAGCACAGCTATGTGTTGTTAGTGTGCAAGACACAGGGTTCCTAGTCCTTTCTCTTAGTCTAAATTAAATTGTCTTCCTCCAGCAGTGGTACCATCCTCCTTGGCTGGCAGCTGGAATTGCCAGTATCGTATGCCATCTGACAAAGAGACAAAGGTCTTGTTTCGTTGCCATGTACAGTAGCAAGTTTATCTCCATGCACAATAGTAAGTTTATCTCACTCATTTGACAGAAAAAATAGTAGATTTAACAGCAGTAATTTTCCTGTGCTACTGCTAGACAAGGGCCTGTGCAAGTCACAGAGTGGCACAATCTGTGTATTTGAATCAGAAAATCTGAGCAGTAATCATCTACAAAATAATAACCTCTTTACATACTAGAATAAAACTGTAGTTTAGACTTTGCGAAATTTCTATTTGCCTTGGAGAAAACTGATGCAAATGATCTAAACTTGTCAAAACCAGAATGTTTGCTGTCATAGGAAATTCCAACATTACAATTTCTTCTCATTCTGAATTGAACCCCAATTCAGCATAAGATTTAATTTTGGTATAAATAAATTACACTATCTTTATATTAATAATTGCTCATTTTTCATTACCAGACTTTTCTAAGAACTATATTGTCATCTAGATTATTTTTTTAATCAGCATTTAATACAATTCAGATTGTAAAATTTGTATTGGAAAATACTCAATTTACATCAATCAAAATATTGACACGTCAATGAGAAAAATTTGCTTGAATTTTTGTAGGTTTTTAGGAGTCCTTTGACAAGTATCATACCCAAAAGGGAAAGCATCAGTCTGTGAGGATAGCAGCAGCTACATGATAAGAAATCTTAGAGATGCAGGCATTCCTGGGTGTTCAGGTGACCAGGAATGTGGGCTACAGCACTAGGAGCATGAATGACTCAGAGGTCATGGTGTTCCTCACATAGCAAACTACCACCTCTTTTTAGGAATGCAAAAAGAATACACGAATACACAGGTGAGGAGTTGTGGGCTTTCTGGCCTTAAAAGGACAATTAACTTTTTAATTTTTGTCAATGTTGTCTCCAATTTGTATTTCATATATTTTATCTCCATTATAAACTCAGCAAGGACATTGTAATAAGCCTCTAAGGTTTTTTTCACAAAAATTATTAGTTCTTAAAATTAAGGGAAGATTGTGTTATAAAAGAGCACAATGCATGTTTAAATGCACAATACTTTGTCTGTTTTAGAGAGAAACACACACTTGTTACTGCACTGCTAAGTGCATTGCACTATATTATGAAGACTACCAATTTAAAAATATGGGTTGGCTATCACAAAATGACATGGTCTCACGATATGAGATCATGAATAGCTGGAATTTTCCCACAGTATGACAACTCCGGCTTTGGTTTTTACCTTGTCCCTATTGCACAGCCCTGCCACTAGATGTCAGATGATGAAAAGGCCCCACTGGTCCCCTCAAGCAAGTCTGGTCAAGAGATAACATTGAAGAAAGTATTGCACTTTCCTTGTGGCCAGGTGAAAATATGTAACTATTGATATTTAGCTTTTAGTAGCATTAAATTATGGGTTTTCTAGGAAGAATACCACTGTTGTGATATACAAGAAAGGGTCCTGAAGCCACTTTCTTCCTCTGGGCTGTTACACTGTTTTTAGAGCATCTTTCAAAATGGAGTCTGATCCATTGCAGGAACTCTTCATCATTAGCACAATGCCAACACTAAATAACTATAGAAAAATGAGACTCAGAAGTTATGTGATGCAAATTAAAGTCATATAAAGAAAAATAAATTATCAGGTCTAGTTCTTTCAGTCAGTATAGACTTACCTGTATTTACATCTCAGATGGCTCCATGACCTTGCCCTTCAAGCTCATGTTCACAGCTAAATTGCACTAAGTATGGGGCTTGGTGATGAAATATCATGCTATGTTTACATTCAAGAAGGTTGTCAAACAGGACACTAAAGGAAAGGAGACTTGGTACATTCTCTATGTCATGTCATGGAGTTGATGAATGCTGTCCATAACAGATTAAGGGAATATTTGCAAAGATCACAGCTCTGGACCATGGCCTGGTACTCAACAGAAGGATTAGCCTTGGACTATGAATGCCATCATGCTCCCAGCTTCCCAGGACAAGAGCTAGAAAGGGGAGGGACAAGGAAAAGGCAATGTTCTGTGTATAACACGAGAGAAAAGCTTCTCACTTTACCTGCATACAGGATAAGTTCTGTATTCTGTGATTACATAAGTTTAATTTGATTGCTCTATCCATGTTTATAGGAAAAAAATGTGCTTCAGAGAACTTCATTCTCTTCTAGTATCTGTATAAAGTGGATTTTGGTCATAGTAAATAATACCAAAAACAAAAGCTGATGTCAGGTTTATCCCTTTCTAACTACAGAAGGAAAGCCATGGGACATAACCCATATAATATTATAGTTAATTACTTGTGATGAGTTTAACTTGTATCGGAATGGTATTGTTACACTGTTTCATGGCATTGCACACACTTAAACCTTCAGCTGAATGCTCTGAGTGGGCATGAAGTATTTGCACTACTGAAGAGATGATACCTCTTTTTAATCTCATTTCCTCCCTGAAAGTATCTAAATTATTGCTTTCTGGAGTCTTTCAGTCACTGTTCATGCTTGCAGGTGTGAAAGGCACCTTCTCTTTTAATCTGCTTCCTAGTCTGATGCTAGGTTATTTTTCCTTCCAAAAAAAAAGTACCTCAGTTATTCATTAGAGTTTCTGACATGCTATACATGTAGGTGTTCTTCCTCTTTCTTCTGCTATTATTTGCTAGATCATCATGACTCTTATCCCTTTGATAGCCCACGTGGGACCCTGGCACATGCTTTTGCCCTAGTGAAGGATTAGAAGGGGACAATAATTTTGAAAGCACAGAGAAGTGGACTGTGGGAAGAAATGGTACCTGAAAATAGCTTATAAACGTTGCAAATTCAAGGATTTCCTGAAAAACGACCCTTAAAATTTCCTTCCAGAAATCGGTCTATTCCTGAGTTACCTGGGGAGAAACAACATAACAATGTAGGATGTTAGGACAGTTTAAAATGTAGAAGTGTGAAATATGAAATCCTACAATAGGGGATAAATTTGAGGTCAGTTTGGAAAATAAATAATATATGAACAGACTGATAAGCCTTAATCCCAAGCAAACTCATTGAAACAATTAAAAAGGAGAGGAATTATTGTTACTCTTTCAAAACTGGGCTAACTCAGTCCTGAGAGAGTTATTTCTGACCTATCATTGTGTAACAGAAAGTAGAAGAACAAAATTAAATCCATCATTATCTGCAACATTTATTTTTAAAAAGCACACAAGCTACAGTTTTTACTGCTGCTCAGTGAGGATCAACATAAATATGTATATAAACTCATAATGTTGTTTAGTGTTGTGGTTTTCTAAGGAGCCATGGGATAACAGTTTACCTGTTGTGTGACAGGAGTCTGTAGGACCCTAAGATGAGGAATTGCTGCTTTAATGTCAGGCCCATCCCGAAGAGCTTTGCAAGATCAACACTGGAACCTCTGTCATCTTGTAGTATTGAGGATTAAAATCCTGAAATGTCTGTGGGACATACTGGTACATTGTCATCAGTGAAGTAAATTAAACAGTGGCAAAGAAGTAATAGTCTATAATCTTAAATTATTAACTTGGTCCCTGACACAGCTTCGTCCTGGACAAACTATCATTTGATCATGGTTTAGGAGTCAGTACAGTTCAGAGACTTGCCTTAAGAAATCAAGTGATCTGCATGTATCTGCCCTGTTTTGAAAGTTAATTTTAGATAAGAAGAGAATGGTTTCAGGCCTATTTATTTTAGCAGTTTGCTCTTTGAAACTTGATGAGTTACCTCACTCATGTGGATAAGCATAACATACCTGTTTTCTTGTTTATATCATCATATTTTCTTCCTATCTGATAGGTTATTTGTCATGCACCTGGGTATTACCCAATACTTTTCCTTCAAGGTGCTCTTATAGCACATTCAAGTTTTAGGAACCTTTCTTCTGGAAGCTTTCTTTGGTAAGAAAAACAAACCTAACTCTTAGATAGAAGTCATTGGTCCAACCTTAAAACCCCATAAAAAGTTGCAAAAGCTTTTTCTTTCTTTTTTTATTTTCTGGATATTCCACTGCTTCATAATGTGGTTTTGTGGCTTGGTTATTAGGGTTTTTTTCAGAGCACATGCTCTCAGTCATCTCAGTCCTGTTTGGGTGGGTTTGCTTAATAGTGCCACAGAAATCTAATGCCATAAGAGGTCCTGTTCAATGTCTGCTGTTTGTCCAACTACACTCTATAACATCCTTCTTTACAAGGCAGACCTAAGACCAATGTATTCTATCACTGTGTCACTCAGTCTTTAGTCAAAACGACAACCAACTTTAAACATGTACAAAGCATCTAAGACACTGACTGCATATCTCTCTGCCAAACCTCAGACCCTTCAAAGCTCTGGACTATCTTTTTTCTAATCTGTGTAGACTGTCTCATCTGCATAATTTAGGGCCTAAATTCAACATTATTTCTGCAGTCCTTTGACTTACCAGGGAGGTCGAAGTCCAGCCATAGATCACTGACCCAAGTGACTTGTTACCCCCTAAACAAATGCTTCAGCAGCCGGGGAAGGTGAAGATGGATGCACACCTTTCCTGTGAGAGTATCAATCAAATTATCACTTAGAAGACGGCAGACAATGTTTACTTGGATACATTTCAGCCCAAGTTTACAGCAGATATCCTAAAAACTAATTCTTCTACTGAGCTTTACAGGCCTACCCCTTCAGCTACTGTGAAACCAGGGACCAAGGGGACCGAGAACCTCTTCTGTGAAAAATGTAAAGTTCTTTTGGATAACAATCAATCACCATTCCACTTAAAGTTGTGACAGTCAGTGTTTCTCTTGGGCTTTCCAGACTTAAAGCAGTCAGCATTTTCGTACCATTTTGGAGCAACAGTCCGGTGAAACCCCATATACTGCAGCCACCTTTCATGACAGCCTCCCATGAGCTGGTAGAGAGTCATGCAGGACTTAACTGGACTCGTGCCTTAATAGCACTTTGCCAAAAATAATGAATGTCAGCAAAATCCTTTGGAAAATAAAAAAAACTTCCTAAAGAAATTTAATTTATGAGATTTTCATTTTTCATCAGGAACTGAAAAATTCCCCAGATTTCGTAAAGTGGTTGCTGTATCCTTTGTGGCCTGTGAGTCATCTCCTAGAATTGTGACAAGACTAATTCTTTTCTTTTTTACTATTATTTTATTTTATCACCACTCAGTCTCTGAGGCTCCTAGAGGAGATACCACCTGCAAAAATGCTTGACAGACCAGAGGCAACATGATTGTAGCTGGGCTAATCTTTAATCAATGCTGGATGAGGATCTCCAGCTGTAGACAGAACCAGTGTGACCAAAGAGAAACTGTTGGACTAAGGCTACTAGAATGAAGCATGTAAGATGGCATTTCAGATGAAGTCTAAAGCCTAAGGTTACATCTCTAGTAAGAGAGAAAATACAATTGAGATCATTCACTGATATGGTGGCTGAGAGGCATGAAAGAGCTCACACCCAGGCTATTAAAGTCTGTTAATCTCTGAGGTAGTTTTCTACTTCCAAAGATGTCACGTGGGAATTGTCCCTGACACATTATGTTCCCTGAATAGAGCCTGGGAACCATCCAGAGGGTTGATCTGAAATGAAGCCATGCAACAGCCACTCCAACAGGACAGATTGAGATCTAGTGCCTGGGAATGTTTTTCAGGACCACAAAATTTACTAATACCAGCCAGAACCTGAGCATCATTCCATCTCTCTCAAAGTCCATTGAACATCAGGCTCACAGAAGCCAGTGCAGCAGTTTTCAGTGAGACTCACAGGCAAAACGTTTTCTGCTCTTCTCACCTAGACTCCCTCCTTTTAATTTCATGACAATTTATTGTGTTCTCATTTAATTTTATGCCTGACAAGAGAATTCAGATGACTTTGGCAAGACTTTGAATCAGTTGCAGTTGCTACAACCATTTCACAAAAGGCAGTATAGCAGTTCCTTGTAAGCAGCCGCGACACCACAATTAAAAAAAAGGAAGAAATTACAAAGCAGGATATCCTTTGGAGACTGCTACTGCTCATTCAAAACATATGTGAAGCACATTGGTCTAGTGGCAGCATGAACAGACACAGGATTATGTTGGAGAGCTGGCCCAGTAGGACAGCACAGAATCTTTTTAGACGCACACACAACAACACATGCCTGTATACATGTGTGCATACACATAAAACTTCAAAGGGAATTCAGGCAACATACTGGAGAGGTGCTCTGTGTGTGGTGGCTGTATATGGGCAAACTGCACTTGACAAATCTGTAGCCCTTTGAATCTCTTCTGCTCCTCCTCTCACCCCACACAGCCTCCATCAAGGTAACTATGGGTTTACTATGACCAAGGCAGAAGTCCTTACTACTGTAAATTCAGTGCAGATTTTCTATGACCTCTTTTTGACAGGTTCTGTATGTATGACCTAAATAAGTATTCTCCCTGTTCCTAACCAATGGTACAGTTCTGACAAGTGTTTTTAATCTCCTTATCTAAAGAGAACACAAAACTGAAGCTGCCAAGGAAGTCACTGCCATGTGCCATTCATCAAAGAAGAGCTCTCTGCAACACTAAGAGGCTCACTGGCCATTCTTCCCTTTCTTCAACTCATGTTACAGCTCATGTTAAATATTGTTGCTGCTTATGAAGTGAACACCACTAAACACTAAGCAAAAGTTAGTGCACCAAAAGGCTTAATAAGGAAGGAGTCATTTACAAGTATATTTATATCTAGTAGGATCTACTCCTTCATTTTGTTTTACCTTTTCACAATGCAGAGACCAGAAACTTCTCCAGGGTTTCTTGTCTTCTATGCAACTGGCCTTATATTTGAGTACTTTTTTAAAGAAATTAATCAAATCCTTCTTTAAAGTCATCAAGTGATGAAGAATTTCCCAACTCATTAAATGAGATGTTTTAGCACTGGAAATATTTTACATTAATTTGCATAGAAAAGGGAAACATTTGATTAGATACAGGGTCTTTTAGGTCTTTAGATGTCATCAGTCAGATTCTAAATATATATAGGAATAACAGTGTTCAACCTGATCTGTACTGGTGGTATAAGATCCCATGGAAATGCATCACAAGTTGTCTCATGTAACAGCTTTATTTTCTTTTGTACTGAATCGTAGCAGTGACATCTTTTCCCTTCAAATTCAGATTCCAGACCTATATCTACACCACTGGGAAATCTGCAATTTTTGTGTAACACATTTTTTTGGGATGGCCCTCATTACTGGATAACTTGAGGATTTCAAACACAGAGCCCCCCTTACGCCATCTCTGACTTAGGGTTTCCCAAAAAAGGTGCAACACATTGATGCAGTGGACTAGCTAAAGGATGAAAAGGAGATGCTCTTCTCTGTGGTAGATGAATATGACACACACATTCATTACCAGCTGACACTCTTGGTCTGTACTTCTATTGGAAAACAAGGATTTTATTTTTCACCAAGAAAGTGCAGATAAACTAAAAGCATTGGAAGGATGGGATATATCTGACAAAATGTAGACTTCTACAATGTATATGGCTGTACATGAGTACTTCAAGCAATTGTACTCAGTATATACTCATTATACACAGTCTGGACCTGTTATTTACTCCAATCTCTGAACAGTAATTTAGAGGATGCCTCCACTGAACAGAGCTAAAGCCAAACAGATTACTCTACCATCTCTCCAGCCTCCCAAAGGCTACCCATGCCAAGGTTAAACCCAGAGCACAGTCATGGTTCATCAAATCTTGGCTTCTACAGCTTCAGAAATATCTGTGTCTAGAACACCCAAAAAATACTTATCCCATATTCTTCCAAGTAGTACAAAGCACAAAATAGTCCTGAAATAAACTGTTCAGCTTAAGATCTTCTGTAAACACAGTAGAAGAGTAGCAACAGATATCACAGATATCCACCAAACCACACCTGAAGAAGAGAACAACAGATGTCACAGAGATATCTTAAGTCCAAAGCTCTCAATTGGCAGAGAATATATTAAATACACGTAGCAGATCCCTTCTCACCACAAACACTTTTTCCACCATCACTACTTATCACTCTGTTTTCAGGAAGATGCTGGGGGAAAATAAGCACAGCACAGAAGCCAATCTAATCAAACCTGTGTTTAAAGTAGAATTAATCATCCTTAAAATGTTCTAGCTTCATCTACACAGAAGTGCAATTTGAAATATTTACAATGATTAAGGAAGTAAAGAATAGAAAATATCTTAAATTTGGTAAAATTATAAAAGAATCAATGGAAAAGCAGTGAATTATTTTTATATCTTTTCCCTCCAAAATGATTTTGGTTATTTACATCTCTTATCTATCATACTGCTTTTTTTCTGACTCATGTAAATAAAGTTAAAATTAAAAAAATTTAATTTGTTCTCTTTATTTTTCCTAAAGAAATGGGGAAAACAAATGTTATCTGAAAATTGAAGAACGAGGCATTTGCTCCAAAAAAAAAAAAAAATTCCATGACTTTTCCAGGAAAAGTTGTCTGGTAAATTCTGACCCATCTGTCTTAAAATCAGCTCACACTTACTAAGCAAATGAAATAAGGATGCACAGTGAACACAATATTATTGCAGCTGTTCCCGCCACTGAGCAAAGACATTGATTCATTCTAAAGAAATCACACTCAAAAAAGCTATAAAATTTTATAGAAGTCATTAAATTCATTTGACTTGGTGAATACAGAGCATGTCTATATTCTGCATTATGCATGAGTAATAAAATAAATTCTTACAGAACTAAGCCAAATGTCTGTTCTACTGTAGTTAGTACTTAGCAAAGTTGCTATGAAGATCGTCTGACTTACTTTGAAGATTAGCATTAAAAGTATGATCAAAGCTTTTAATCTGATTTTCCAGATCTTGTTAGTGGATACCAATCTTGGAGAAAACCAGCCATGAGTTGGTGTTCATGAGCCTTTTCTGCCAGTTCTAGAAAACTTCTATTATCCTAAACCTAAGGATGTTTCTTACTTGTAGTTTCTTTAGCTTTCTTTTTAGATAAGCAGTTTCCTATGGCTCCCAATAGATTTTCTACTTAGCACATTTAACTAAAATCTTCAAACATTTCCTTTTCTGCCTTATTAGTCTATTTTTTTTTAAGGTATGAGAATGTCCAACTGTACCCATGAAGACTACATTATGTAAACTGTGCAATCCAAGTGAAACTTGCCTGAAACCAGTTGCGTAGGTGAGGAGGCAAGGTTAGTTAGGCATAGCAGGGCTACTGTGAGTAAGTATAAGGGTTGCATGTTTTCCTGAGGCAGAGACAGCAGAAAGAGGCAGGAAGGGATTGTTTATTATCTTATTACTCTTCATACACCATCCTTCGGCTGAAAAAACCTGCCTCTGCCCACTTTCTGTTATCACATATTCAAAGTTGTCTATCAAAGATACAATTTAGATCATACTTGCCCCTGACCACAGCAGGGTGGTTGGAACAAAACGATCTATAAGGTCCCTTCCAACCCAAATCATTCTATGATTTCATGATTCTATGATTGCAGTGAAGAAGTCTTAATATTCCAAATATATTTTCAAAAGTATGAAAATTACAGCATTAACTGTTTGTAATAACTCTTTCTTCTTCCAAATCTATGATTTAAAAAAAATGGTTGGAAAAGATCATCCAGAAAGTATTCATAAAGAGTTCAGAAGAATCAGTAGCAAAAGAGATGCAGCATTGGAAATGAATGGTGAGTATTTAACCACACATCAAATAGGTCTGATCCTGCCAGTCTATGCTCTGTGGAGGTAAAGAGGTTGATATAAGCACAATGTTTGTTTCCAAAAAAATAGTACATTTATTGATTTATTTCTCTGATGAAGCTGAATGAAATTTCCTTACCAGCTGCTTTAACAAAAACTCTGAAATGTGTCAGCTCCATAACCAAGTCATGTCATCATCGGATGATATCAAATCCTAGGATATAATTCTGCTCTTATCCCTGGTATCTACTGACAGGACACAGCAGAATGGTACAAAGCTGCACTAGAAGAGGTTCACACCAGACATTAGGAAGCACTTCTTTATGAGAGGGTGGTCAAACACTAGAATAGGTTTTCTGGAGAAGTGGTTGATGTGCCAAGCCTGTTAGTGTTTAAGAGCTATTTGGACAATGCTGTTAGCAACATGCTTTAACTATTTATTAGCCCTGAAATGGTCAGACAGTTGGACTGGATGATCACTGTAGGTCCCTCCCAAGTGAACTATTCTATTCTATTCTATTCTATTCTATTCTATTCTATTCTATTCT
>NW_020884872.1:77494096-77541704 GCF_003945725.1 Corapipo altera
CTATTCTATTCTATTCTATTCTATTCTATTCTATTCTATTCTATTCTATTCTATTCTGTGTATTTTGGTGTAAGACCTGCCATAACAAAGGAGTGAGTGGTCCACGTTGGACCCACAAATGTTAATAGCAAGCAGAGATGTTAGTTTGTACTGACATCAGTATTTTAGAATTGATTTGACAGTGAATTTGAGTTAGTTTAAAATGAACGTATCAATGTGCTATAAGTAGTGCGACCCAGACAGCCAAGTCTGTACTACCTTTGGACGCTATGTGACAACAACTCAGATATCACTAAAAATGGAACTGGGATAACACAGATTTCATTACTGTCTAAGGGTGTAAGCTGAGTCTCTGAGGTATGCTGGTGAGGTGATGACCATCACTGCAATTAAAAAAGGAGGTTGTAGTGAGGTGGGGATCGGTCTCTTCTCCCAAGTGACAAGTGACAGAACAAGAAAAATGGCCTCAAGTTGTGCCAGGGAAGGTTTCTATGGGGCAGTAGGAAACATTTCTTCATGGAAAATGTTGTCGAGCATTGAAACAGACTATCTAGGGAAATGATGGAGTCACCATTCCTGGAGGTGCTTAAAAGATGTGTAGATGTGGAGCACAGGGACACAGCAGTGAACACAGTAGTGCTGGGTTAACGGTTGTACTTGATAGTCTTAAAGGTATTTTCAAACCTAAATGATTCTGAACAGGTTAAGTCCTTGTAAAATAAAGAAGCCTTACCTTTTTTTCCCGAAAAAAAATTATTTAATTACTAAAGAGTTAATTATCTAACAGATACTTGTCTTTTATTCAAAATATAAATAACTTCTCTAGAGCATGAGAAAGCTGAAATGAGAATTGGTAACAGCCAGGCAAACTGTTTTTCTTGTGGCAGGGAGCAATAGCTACTGACATGGTTTAAACACAAAACAAGTTCTGCAGCTGTTCAGATGTATGAGTTCACAGCCGATGGTGCTCACTGGGGGTCACATCTCTATTCTCATGGGGCTTGCTGGGGCTCACATCTCATGCTCTTCAACAGCAGGAACTGCTTTTGAGAGCTCTATCTAGAGATGATTGTGAAACTCTTCTCAGTGACTCAACAACAAATACAATCACATGGGTTTGCCAGTAGACATTTTAGCCTACAGAGAGCAATAGGGGTATTTCATGAATGCAGACAGGATGTGGCAAGTATGAGGTTCAATCAGAGAAATTCATCACCAAGGTTTTCCTTCATGACAGTAAGTTAGAGATGCATGAGAGTGAATTTGTCTGTTCTATCTGAAACCTATCATTGACATTCAGGCTAAGTTTAGACAAGACACCCCAGGAACAGTCTAGATTTGTAATTCCTCTAACAAACACTTTCTTTTTCCTTTTTTCTCTTTTCTCATTTTTATAGATTTATATACTTCTCTTCTGGTCCAAAAGCCTACAACTACGAGAGAGAGAAGGAAAATTTGACTAATATTTTGAAAACCAGTTCTAGATGGGTTGCTAGAGCGGTTGCTGAGCAGATCATCAGATGGAAGTTGAAGAAAGTGAAGACTGGACCATGAGGACCAGAAACATGGCTACTCCTTTTCTGAGCTTTTCCTTTTATGCAAATACAGAGCACAACAAGGAATGCTACAACTCAGCCCTGCAATATAACACTATTCTAACAATTACATCACTGTCAGCATTTTGAAGAACTTCAGTCTCATCTCAGAAACTTCAACTTAGAATCAATTCTAATGTAATTCAGTGAGAAACCCTTTCCGACCAGCTCCTAAAGACCTGCATTTTCAGGGAACAAGGTGATACAATGGGAAACCATTGAGGAAGCTGTAACTATTGAAGAAGCTGTAACTAACTAAGCCCTTTCTCAAAAGAACCAGGAAAATATTCCAGAGTGAGCAGCTCTCTGCAGGAAGAACCATCTTGTGGTTTAAGTGGTCCTATGCAAGGTAGATGAGCAAAGAAGCAAATATTCATACCTATCCAGTGTCTAATTATTGGAGTTCAGTCTGCAGCCTCTTCAGTCTGTGCTTTCATCAACACAATCTGTTTTCGTCAAGGAGAAGGTGATGAGAGAGCGGAAGCCAGTCACCGTTTCTCCATTTTTAGTTTGAAAAAACCTATTGTGTGATCTAATAATAAATTAGACCTGGCACAGTAACTACACACTTATTTAGCTGAAAACAGTGATAGAGGATTTGCATTAAACAATGGAAATGCGAAAACACTGGGGAAGCATAGTTTAATGTATGGCTATGCATGAAGTCTGATGCTTTTGCTGTTGTTCTGTGGTCACAATTTTTTGCATTATGTCAAATTTTATGCATTATGCCAAATTTTATGCATTATACCATATGTACCTTTCATACTCATTCCTTTATGCCTTTTTATGCAAATAAAAAAATTTCTCTACCAGAAACTGTACCATCCAGGATATTTTAGTTGACTGACAAAAGACTGGCTGATGGATCAGGCTTGAAGAGAAACTGCAAATGTGTAAAATACTTGCACCAAATCAATTTAAGCAAGATCTTAACTGCCTCTGTTCCTTTTACTTACATGACAGAGGAAGATATTTTAACCCCCAGAAGAACCTGAGACTGAGGTATAAGCGGGCCATAAAGCTGTTATGATTTCCTTCAAAACTGTGGAACCTATGCAAAAGACAAATATATTTCATGTCTGGTATCTGCAGTCCATTGCATGATTTTTAGTCTTCTGTCCTACTTCTCGTGGGTGGATCTTCCTTTCTATCTACTTCAGAACAAAGCCCAGGGGCAAAAAAGCTATGATCCAAAACTGGGACAAATTTGTCCTTACTCCAAATAGCCTCCAGTTTCGCACATCTGAATGAGAGTCCTGCATACACATCCCTTTATTTTCTACTACCATGAGTGAAAAACAAACCTTTTTTCATCTCTAGCTCTTTGAGAAAAAAAAACATAAAACAACAAAGTGCAAACATGATTTGTCAAATACACTGCTAAAAGGGAACAGCTATTTATTGCTGTTGCTGAATTTAGCAGATATTATTGAACAATCCAGAAATTCAGTATAAGCACACAAGGAATCAGCTGTCAAGAATATGAGACATGTTCAAAGCCACAAAACTATGAAAAAGTACAGTAACTCTTTGCATTAGTGTCTGTAAAAGACTGCTTAAGATAAAGGCAAATTACTTTTCCCAAGATAAGAAATGCAGGGGCATTTTAACAGATGAATTTTCCATGTCATCAAAATCTTAGATTAAGAGACTGAATTTTTTCAGTAACACACCTCTTAGATTCAAATTTGGAGAAGCCATACTACCATCTTTCCACCAGAAGAGAATCCCCTCAGAAAAAAAAAACAGGACATTTAAGTAGATTTTGGCCTCGTGGATAGAGAAAGGAGAGGAATAATTATTCTACAGAGGAAAATGAAACTAGTCCTGGGATCATATGAACTAAACAATTGATATGATTTTTGTACATATTCTAGGTTACTGCATAAAAACATTTTAAAACACTAAGATAAATAGCTAAACAAATATTTAAAAATGTGTTTTATTATTACAAATTATTGAAATATAGCTTCTGACATTACTATCACAGTAGAAAACATTTATTTGTGGACTTATAAGTTAACATTTCTGTTCATACCTATATTTCTTGTATTTAAATATTTTTTCATGGACTTGTAAATATGCCAAGAAACTTGTGAGATAACTGGATTTTAATATTCCATCAGAAATGGTAATTTTCTCATTAAAAATTAAGCAAGATATTAAATTCATCCTTTGTTATATAATGTTTCTTGTTGTGATTTTCAGTGCAATTTTGAGAATTTTAGTGTAATGTAGTTGGTCTGACCCATTCAGATGCAATTATTTTCCAGTTATTTTTATGCCAAAAATTTTGAAACAAAGAAATGTTTGCAAAAGATTCAGAATAGCACAATAGGAGTACATCTTTCCCTAATATTTTATTTTGGGACAGTGCACAGAGAAGGTTTTGGGTTTTAATATCTATGATTTATGAAAATAGCAATGAGTTTATTTAATGTCCTCAGGGAAAATCTTCTGAAGTATCAGCTAAGCTGTCTAGAAAGATGACTGATAAAGAGTCCCACCTACTACCACTACGTATTTTCAGCAAGATAATGTGGGGTTTCTATATCTGTTTTTTCTTAATTTTCTCCTTGAAGAAATATATTGTGTCTGTAGTTCAAATTGGCTTCATTCCCATCAAGTAAAAAAAGAAACTGTGGCAGTCTACTTCAGTAACAATTCTTCCCTTCTGGAGACTGATGTGCAGAAAAGTTATAGTGAAACAGCTCCTTAAGTTTTTTCTCTATGGGTTGTGACACAGTGGCAGCTGCTGATAATGGGGTTAAGGCATCTGAAGGGAAATCCAGGCCTTGTTGAGATTACTGATTTTTAATATTCACCTAAAGGAGTCAGAGGTTTCCCCCAAGACTTCAGACTTTTGGAAGCCAGGATCCCAAAACCTTGTTCCCATATATAATGTATAGTAACTTGAAACATGTTGTACCATGCTTACATAACCAAAATACTGCACAATAAATCCATTATGTACCTATTTGCCTTGTTTTGAAGTTTCTCAGAACCTGGGGTTTATAATAATGGCTCTTCTGTTATTCTTACATAGTACAAAGTTGCGTAACTCAGAGAAAATTAAGAAAGCACTGTGCAATCGAGCTCCAGGTATCACAGAATAGCTCTGCACTGTCCCAAGTGAGCTCTTGGTGTTAGCCCTCCCTTGAATGTTTCCTCTCTCTCTAGCTGAGTTGCAACATAGCACACTCATAACTAGAAAACCAAGGCACAATCAGTCACAGAGTTCATATTGTCACTTATCAGTGAATGAACTATTTTGGGACAGGCATATTTGTCACTGCTGTCACCCACCATCATTCTATTGCCACCACACTTTATCATCATAAGAAGGATAAATACTGAATTGCTAATGTAACATGAACATACCTAGCAAGAAAGAACTTAAAGCATGAGGCCCATGTGAAAGGCATTCTGGTTCACTGAGTTCAGAGCTGACAAGAAAACACATTGAATAGTCCCCTTCAAAGACTTACCAAGTCCTCTTTTGAAGCTACTTCACTTACTGCTCTTCTCATTAGAGAGCTTCATTCCTCCGATGATTAGAAACCTGTTTGTTACTTCTCTGTTATTTTTTTCCACATAAATTTCTGTATCCTATAAATTCAATTGCCTGTCCTCTAGTTTACTCTCTGGGATGTACTTGAAGAAAATAATCATTTCTCCTCTTCATTGCAACGATGAAAATCATTGCTGTCAACACCAGTTTGGACTTGAGTTGTGAAATTAACAGCTGCTCTCCCATTACACAGACACTCAAAATAGCTCCAGAGCAAAAAGCAAAGAACCTGTTTCATCAAAATTCAACAGACTTAGCTCCTCTGACACTAGTAAAGATGACAGTAAAGGAAAATAGAAATCCAGCTTAATATGTGATCAACATCTGTGGAGCTAGGACATAGCTGTGTTAAAACAATGCAGTTATCAATTACCTTGCAACATATTGTAGATGAATCATTTTTAATTACTAATAAACTTGGGAAGGTATAAAAATTCCTGTAAGCTACAGGTTTTAATTACAGTAACGTGTATTTTAGATATCACAAATGTGCATGGAGATACCACTACTATCAGTGCCATGTCTTTCTTCAGTCAAAACTTCAACTTATTTCTGAATTTTTTACTTTTTCATCTAAACTTCTAGACTTCTTTGTCTTCTGAGAATTTGTCTTATTTTCTACCAACTATCAATAAATATACTGTATAGCACTTCATTTCTTCAGCTTTGAGTGTTTTGAGTGATTTTACCCCACAGATATTTCTGCCATATAGTGCATACTGCTACAGTGATAAACTTGGGAAGAAAGATAGTTCAAAGGCATTTAAGGGCATAGCATAGTTTTGTCTTCACTCTGTAAACTTACAGAATTTTACACTAATTTCTTCCAAAACACATACGGCAGACATCTCAGTGGTGGATTATTCTGTTGATTCAAGAGCAAAGACAGTGTGCAGCACAAAGGAAAGCCTTTTTTTTGTACATACCTTTGTAGCTCATAGAGACTTTTTATAGTTAGAGAGGCAGCAGGCTCATGTGTTTGGACCTGCACCTAAAGTAGACATATTGTATAATGGGAATGAAAAATTAAGCCTTCTGGTGTGCAGTGTGAAAATGGTGGAGAAAGAAATAGTGGGGATGAGATGGGGGACACACAACTGACTCTACTTTGGTGCTTAAGCCTGATTATAACATGCCTTGATCATATTTTGCTCAGAGACATCCTCTATCAAAAAAAAAAAAAATCCCCAGCCTTTGCTTCATATTTCTTTCTGATCATAGCCATGTTGTACGTCCCTGTGATGCATTCTTACTTCAGCTTTTGAAACTGGTAGTTAAAAGTTTGTACTTGCACTTTGTTGGTTTTCGTGAGTTGTATTACTCTGTCCTTCCTGTTCAGACACAAGCACATCTGAAGGGCCCACGTACCGAAACTACAGCATTTCTAGGCTACTGCTTTCCCTTGAGGATGTGAGGACAGGTTGAGAGACTTGAGGTTGTATAACCTGGAGAAGAGAAGGCTTCAGAGAGACATTATAGCTAAAGGGGCCCTGCAAGAGAGCTGAGAGGGACTTTTCCCAAGGGCATGTAGTGATAGGACAAAGGGGAACGGCTTTAAACCAAAAAGGAGGAGGTTTAGATTAGATATAAAGAAGACATTCTTTACTGTGAGGGTGGTGAGAGACTGGAACAAGCTGCCCCTGAAAGTGTTCAAGGCCAGGTTGGATGCAAGTTGGTCTAATGAAAGGTGTCCCTATCCATGGCAGGACAGTTGGAACTAGATGTTCTTTAATGTTGCTTTCAGCCCAAACCATTCTATGATTCTGTGTTTCTACATGCATGAATGAATGACACTGAATGACATGAGTTACATTTTACAGTTCTGTACTTAGTGCATTAAAGCATGTTTCACGTTACCCAACAGGGCTTGCTGCCAACAGCATCATCTGTTTTAATATGGAAATGCAAAGGTGAGTTAAGGGGTGGATGGAACACTAATACAAAGTGAATGTTTGTGAAGCCAAGGGTTTCATTCTGAAAGCAAGTCTGAAATTTAAGGAAACCATAAAGGGTGCCAAATCCAGCAAATCCATACTGATACACACCTCTTTATTGCTGTACTCTCAGGTAGAGGAGTGTTCTTTCTTAGACTTCAGTTCTCAAAATGCTTATACAAAGAGAAAATATGCTTCCTCAGCACAGTCTTGATGTTTTCCTTGAGAGTACTTTAGCGTCCCAAGCTAAGTAAGCACAAAGAAATGTGAAGAATACAGACTTCCTTTTAAAAACTGTCTTAGTTCTTCCTTTATTTATGGCTCTGTAAATCTCATGCATCCCCATTGGAGTTGAAATCAAAAGGATAAAAATCCACCATAAGAAAGAAAAATACCTAAACTAGACGTAAACATCAAATTCAATAAATACGGTTTCTTCTCAAGATCCCAACCACCACAGATCCTCTATGCAGCTCCACAGGCTGCAAACATAACACAATTTATTTAACATTACCATGAGAGACACCCTCTACTCTTTCTGGTTGCTGTGCAAAGTCAACAGGAAATGTGTCATCCAGAAATCTCTTTCTCCTTTGTTAATAGATCGCATAAGGAATCAAATCCATCTTGCATTGAAATCCTGGCCCCATCGAAAATCTCCAGCAAAACTGACACTGACTTTAAGAAACAAATGACAATACCTTAGTAGAAGAGGTTCAAGGTCTCCATGACAGCCAGTGACAGCTGCTTGGAAGTACAAGGCAAAGCATGTAAACAGTAGGCTCTGCTCTGGCAAATAACTTAGTTTTTGGACATATATGTTCATGATTTCATTTACTTTACGTCACCTAGAAATCAATCCAAGTCCTCAGGTAAAACTAATCTAACATTTGATACTCTTAGCAATCTGGGAGAAAACTGTTTATTTTTGAGAACTGTATACAGTAAATATTATAATATTTTAATTCTAGGCAACAGAGAGAAGAACAAATTTTTTAATTTCAGCAGAAACAGGACTTTCTGATTCATTCTTATTGGTAGTGAGGAAGTAAAGGCAATCTTTACCTGAGCATGCTTTATGGCAGAAGTGATTTCTTTCTCCTGCCTTGAACTTTCCCCTGAATCCAGAATCCTACATCCAGGAGAAGACTACAGCATGCCTCTTCAGTGCTAAGTAATGTGCATTTGTATCTAATGAAGGTTTTTAAGAAGTTTCCCTGATCTTCATATATGACTTTCAGCAGCCACTAAAGGTTTTCAAATTCGTCCGTTTCCAAAACAGACAAAAGGAAAAGGATGTAGTTTTATTTCTTCTTGTATGAGACCTTAAATAAACAGATATAATCTGTCTGTTGTTTGAATCATAAACAACTGTCTGTTAAGAGTGACCTTCAGCATGCTGTATCGAGAAACTGCAACATACTAAGGTACATTTTTTTTCTGAATACAAGGATTCTGTCGCACCTTTTATAATCCCTGTAGAACAGACACTATCAAGCAACACAGAAGTTTTCAAAATACCACGTTAGAGAAAAAAAAAAGTGATTGAAATAAAATGCATCATTTAAGAATGTCATCTGTCCTTTCCTCCACTACCAGCAAAGAACTAAAACTGTAAAAGTTCAAGTGTTAGGTCAATTTAACAGTGTAACTACTACTTTGAATTTAGATTTCCATGGAAAAATATTCTAAACTCAAGAGAATGTTGCCCCTGAAGACATGCCAAATCACCATGCCTTCTGATTTACTCCATTGCCGTTAGCAATGTCAATAGTTAGCCTATCAGAAGAAGCATGATACAGAGGATAGGAAACACAAGGAGAACACATATTTGCTTAAGGAGCCTGTGACTAGTTTTGTAATTGCTTAAAATTTCCAGGAAGAGAGAGTGAGAAGGAATGGATGGTAAGCTTAAAACTGGAAGAGGTTGATGTGAGAGGGAAGTTTGGTGAAATGACTTCTGACAGTAGCTTCTAGTGAAGGGAAATGGAATCAAGAACACCAGATGAGTAAGCTTAAAATTTCCCTAAGCTACAGGCTTGGGGAAGAGTGGTTGGAGGACCTGAGGGTACTTGTCTACAGCCAGCTGAACATGAGCCAGTAGTGTGCCCAGGTGGCCAGGAGGGCCAGTGGCATCCTGACCTGTATCAGCAATAGTGCGGCCAGCAGGACCAGGGCAGTGATTGTCCTGCTGTACTTGGTGCTGGTGAGGCTGCACTGCAAATCCTGTGTTAAGTTTTGGGCCTCTCACAACAAGAAGGACATTGAGATGCTTGGAGTGTGTCCAGAGAAGGGCAGTGGAGCTGGTGAAGGGTCTGGAGAACAAGTCTTATGAGGAGCTGCTGAGGGAGCTGGGGTTCTTTAGCCTGGAGGCTCAGGGGAGACCTTATCACTCTCTACAACTCCATGAAAGGAGGTTGGAGTGAGGTGAGGGTCTGTCTCTTCTCCCAGGTAACAAGTGATAGGACAAGAGGAAATGGCCTCAAGTTGCACCAAGGGAGGTTTACTTATTGGATAGTAGAAAAATTTCTTCATAGAAAGGATTATGAATCATTGGAACAGCTGTCAGGTAGGGTTTATCATCCCTGGAAATGTTTAAAAGACATGTAGATGTAGTGCTTTGGGATATGGTTTAGTGGTGAACACAGCAGTGCTGGATAAATGGTTGTACTTGATTTTTTCCAACCTAAATGATTCTAAATAGACAAGGAAGTCCCTATAAAATAAATAAACTTTTTTTTTCTTTTGACAAAAAGTTATTTAGTTATTAAACACTTTGCCCTCTCAAAGTGTGACTTCAGTAGTAGCAGTGGAAAGGTGTCTCTATCTTGGAAAAAGTTTTGAACTAAGGATCAGAAATAGATTATATAATCAATGTTATGGAGGAAGGCAGGAGCCATGATTAATATTTTCTACTCTGTTTCAGTTGACTGAAGCATTTTCTATTGCCTATTTTAGGACAGCATAAATCATTTCCTAGTGTGCTTGTTTGTCATTATTTTCAACAGAAAAAGCACACGTGAGCAGTTGACACTAGAGGACTACCTTGCTCACGAGCTTATAGACACTGATGTAGCAATCAGGCAGGGAGAAGTTCCCCATCCAACTGATTCATGCTCATCTGCCCACTCATCCTCTGATGCGTCTGGGTCAGACAGTAGAGAAGAATAAAAATGTATTTTGAAGAATAAGTATGGAGGAATACTTCAATAACCAATAGGGACCACTGGAAAAGCTTTAACATTCTAGTAGTTTCTGAATTTGTATCTTGTAAGGATCTCAGACACTGTCCATGAACAACTGAATAAGGGTTCTAGGAGAAGATGAACAGCTAAGAATAGAGGTGTGACATCAAGCCACACAGGATCAAGGGGCAACACTCAGTTGCTCATTTCACTGAATAGTATAAAGGGTGGGAAGAAATAAGACAGAGAATGTGAAGATTAGTGACCCTGTAGATCTAAGTTGAGGTCATGAGAATTTGTCATAAATGAGAAGCTACATGTTTAGAGAGAAAATGGTAACTTCCAGTTCATTGTTCTAAATTTGTCAAAAGCTATAGATTTTCATTTTAATTAGCATTCCCAAATAGTTCCGTGATTCTTCCTTTTGCTTGATGTATAAGAGTAAGTGCTCAAAGAATAATTGCTGTTCATTGTGCAAAAGTTTACCCCAAATCATATGCAAACAAGGATGCACATCAGAAGAACAAAACTAATAGCGTGATTTTTTTATGAAATGTTCTATGAAGCAGAGAACACAAAAGTGTCTCTCTTCGTTGCCTTTGAGTTCAGCAAAGTTCTTATCGGACACTGCACATAATTACGCTTGTAGGTCTTTGAACACAAAACTCAACATAATTGGATTCCCATATTATTCAAAAGTTTCACTGCCAAGTCAGGAAGCGCAGCCATGCGCTGTGGGCAGTGTGGCAAATCACACTTGACAAACTGAGATTAGTCAAAGTAAACAGTTTTGAAGCAAACATAGTTTGTAACCACGTCTTCAATAAGTCTGTGAAGAATGAATGTATTCATTAGCAATCTAATGACCAAACCTAAGTACACTGCAGGTCTGTACAGAGATCGTTTCCATAACAAGGTCATTTAGAACTCTCTAGTCTGGGATTGTTTGTGTAACTCTTGTCAAAACTAGAGTTGAGGAACTGGGCTGGAAAATTTGATTTTAGACTATGACTGAGATTCACAGTGGGAAATTCAACCCAGAAATCTATTCTCTCAACTACTAAAGGCTGGCACCCTCACTAAATGATGGTTAACTTAAGAAGTTCTGGGACTTCTCAGGAGGGAATAGGGCTTTGCATGATTAAGTTCTAATTGGAGGAAGTGTTTGCTTCACTGTTTCATATAATACAGCTGCACATCTATTGAATTTTCTGGACTGAATTTTAATGAACAATTCTTTGGCATATAATTTCTGTTTTGTTTCCTTCTCACTAGGCTTTTAGGAAGAGTGGAAGATAAAAGGATTGTTATTCTTCTTCCACTAAATTTCAATTAAGACCCACTAAGCTGATGTGTCCTAATTTCTGTAGAATACAGTCTCCTGGAGACAATTCAGAAAGTAGGGAATAAGATTGTTCTGGGTCTACTGAGTGAGGGGACAATCAAACAAAAACACTTGTTTACCATGAAACACATTCAGTCACAGTAAGTACATCCAGTACAAACAGTAAATGTAAATATTGCAACAGAAATTGATATAGAACAGGAAGTGGGTCAGTACATCCAACACACTGAACTGCAGAGAGTACAAGTTAGTGACGACTGTCCAGCTGCAACTTAAAATTGCTCTTTTGGTGGGGCTAGTCTTGTATTTACTATCCTTATTGCTTTAAGACAATGCCCAATGTACATCCTGTAAATGCACAGGTATGAGTCTGTAAGACCACCAGGAGTTAAGCATTCAAGCCATGTTTTGACCTAGCCTCCTAAAATTTTGACATTCATGTTATCTCATTTCAAAGATGCAGAACTGGTTATACAAACCTTATTTCCCAGACAAAATACCTTTTGTCTCAGTTGTATTCCTTTAGAAAAATTATGTACCTTCCTTTTCAAAACGTAAAGAACGTATTTGAAGGTACATCTTTATTCCAAGAAAAATGTCCAAATACCCAAGAATCAAATCCTACAAATATTTACAATCAGGTAAGCTACCTTAATAGTAAGATTACTGCATAAGGTGATCAGCACTATGTATTTGGAGCAATATATCTCACCTAAAGGCTCTCAGTAATAGAAATTTATATTTGCACATCAGGCTACAAATAAATTGATCTGTTTCAATACTTAAACAATTTTGTAGGTCTCCTTGTGTACTAGTCAAAGAAAATATTTTGACTGAAGGAAATCTTTCATTCGCTTCTTTTAAAACTTTAGGTAAGTGTAGCTTTGAAATATCATCAATAGCACAAAACTATTTTATCTTAAAGTTGTAAAATAACTAAATATTTGGGAAGGGCTGAAATTATTTAATGAATTTGGACTAAGATCACAAGCTGTTCTATGCAACATGAAGCTGCATTATTTTAACAGATGAATAATTTCCCTGGAAAAGTTCACTCCGCTCTATTTCTGCAGTTTTTTGAAATGTATTAGCAAAATGCATCCTCCTTTGTTTCTGCACTACAGATACATTTGCACAAGGTGTACCCACACGTCACTAGTTGTTAGTGACAAGACACAAAGGGGAAATTTGACTGGACAGAATCAGCTTTTGGAGTTAATTAGCACCCTTTATGTAGAAAATTACCAGGGGGCTGGAGCACCTCTCCTTTGAAGACAAGTTGAAAGAGTTGGGGTTGTTCAGCCTGCAGAAGAGAAAGCTCTGGAGAGACCTTAAAGACACCTTCCACTACCTAAAGAGGACTACAAGAGAGCTGGAAATGGCCTTTTTATGAGAGCATGTAGTGATAGGACAAGGGACAATGGTTTATACGGAAAGGGAGGAGTTTTAGATTAGGCGTAAGGAAGAAATTCTTTACTATGAGGATAGTGAAACACTGGGACAGGTTGCCCAGAGAAGTGGTGTATGTCCCATTCCTGGAAGTGTTGAAGGCTGGGTTGGCTCTGAGCAACCCAGTTCAGTAGAAGGTGGACCTGCCCATTGAAGGTGGGCTGGAACTTGATGATCTTCAAGGCCCCTTCCAATCAAACCACTCTATAATTCTCTAAGTACTTGAGAGGTAGGATTTTCTCTTAATGACTGCCTTCTGTACCTTCTGACCCCAACACATGCCGGTTTTGGGGCAGTTTGAGTCCTTCCAGTTCCCTCTACACTTGTAGTGTTCTTCAGTTCTCTTCAATGCTCATTCCAAGCAACAACTCACATCCAAAAATGGTATTGTGTCTTTCAACAAGATAGCCTGAGATGTAGGGCAAACAAGGTTTCCTCTGCTCTCCAGCCTGTGTTAACAGCATTTCATTCATGCTGCCCTCCTTATTCACGCCTCTTCAGTCAGAAAAGGGAAAACAGAAATGTCAAAGCATATATTTGCTTTGAATTTACATTTGAATTTTTTACTTAAAATATCAACATTCTTAGGTTTTCTTTCAGATGCTAAACATATTACCTCTTGTTTTGACTATCTAGTTCCTGACATAAACAACGTCTGAACCTGCTGCTTTCAAACAGCAATATCTGCCACAGGTTTATAGACAGTTCTTTGGGGAGAGCTATCAGTTATGTTCAATGTGTCAGGAAGATGATCAAATAAATGCAAACTTTCTTTGGGTTTCATATCACTGGAAAGTTGGATGATTAGAAAGTCACAAAGATGAACAGTTTCAATGTGGGATTCCTGTAGTAAAGAAGTAGCAAATCTCTCCCTCCCCTTGGTTTCATATGAATGTGACAGCTTGCTGTTTGTCATCGTTGCACACTGGTTGCAGAAGTAACACTGGCTCTGTTGCTTTAGAGATGTAGAATGGTAACACAGTAGAAAGGTGTTCTCTTTTGGTGATACCTGAAGTGCTTCACTCTGTTGAGAAATTAATTTGAAAAATAAAAATTTAAGAAATAAAAAAATCTATTCAACAAATTGAATATGGTCTCAGACTTCTGCACTGTCACTCTGTGATTGCCATAGTCATACTTACAAAATCTTAAAGGAACATTAACTAATACATGGCCAAAATATACTTGCACATTAAATAATAGAAGTGAGAAAAAAAGAATTACCATGATGTCCAGGTGAGCACTATACACTGTGTGTCTGTCAGCAGTTTGATGCTGTCATGCCATCACTGTGCTGCTATACCCATTACAGCTCTCTGCTTGGACCTCTCTCATTCCCTGATGCATTTCCTTCTCCCTGCACTATTTTCTTGGGAACCAACCTGAGCATCATTTCCTGGCCCTGCATTACAAAGGCACATGTTCCCTTAAGTATACAATATTTGAATACAAGTTTTGATCCTCAAAAGCGCTGGTCAAAAGAGACGTGACAACACTCTAACAATACCTGTGTTTAGTTTGTCCTTGTGAAAGCATAATATGATGACATCATTCAAAACATCCAAAAAGTGACGTAGATAAACTTTTTTCCAGAATTGGATGAACAATAAAATACTACTGCATGTAATTCAAAAGCAAGAACCCTTTTACTCTGTTAGTTAGTGTAGTGCTATTATTATCATCCAAAGTAAATATGTGAAATAGATCTGACTGAGGTTTTTGCTTCTTCAGGAAGAATAGTAAGAGACACAGATGCTGAGCACTTTTAGAAAAAAAAGGGTTTCTGATTTTTTTTAAAAACTGCTTACTGAAGCCACATGGTCAGTCAAAGTCCATCCTAGGTCACCTTCATCGCTCAGAGTAATTAGACCATTAGCTGATGTTATTTTAGAACACTCAGTTTTACAGTCACTACAGAATAGGAACAGGGTTTCAAATCATGTGATGAAACACCATTTTTTTGCCTATTAAGTAGAGTGTAACCTTTTCTCTGTGATATGGGTAGACTTCGAGCAGTGGTCCATATCTCTGTCACCTTGATTTTAGATTGTAATGCACCATTGCCCTCAGACCAATTCATAATAAAAGAAAAGTTTAAGATGACATTTTGTGTCATTCTGTTTAAACAATATTTAAAGACAGATTACAGTAACTCTTCAGGATGTGATGGGGAGAAAACACTTGCAGCTTCCTTATGCCTGCAGCCAATTTCCCATATACAAAGGAAAATTCCAGTGTCAACTGCTTTGTATGTACTTAGTACTACTTGTATGAGGCTATAAACAAAGCAGAATTTTCTAGACCAAATAATAAAATACTTGTATATCAATTTGGATATTTTTTTAAACTTTCCTTATATGAAATTATACAGATGCATCAGGAAGAGGTCACAAAAAGTCAGAATATCTCTAAGGAATTCAAGGGATGTGACACCTCTGAACTCTGTAACTGCAAAATGAGGACACCAGTATAAAAATAACAGTTTCTAAAGGTGTTTGATTTTTCCCATGTTGGTGGCTTGTATTTTCTGTTTGTTTGTTTGGGGTTTTAGGGGGGGGTTGGGTTTTTTGGTTTGTTTGGGTTTGTGTTTTGTTTGTTTGGGGGTTTTTTTGTAAATCAGCTGTCCAAAAGACATTTTGACAGTTTTCCTCTAAGAGAGGGGATGAGAATCTTCCTGCTAAGTCACCTTCTCATGCAAGCACTGCTGAGGAAGGACAACTTGTTTCAGTCTTAGCACATACAGGGGATTTAAAAGAAAATCAAATTAACAGAGAAGAAAAATCTAAGGGTTCAAATTAAGTAGTTTCTGGTTGAACTGTTTACCTGAGTACAGGAACTGCCAACTAAAATCTAATATGAATTTTGCTACAAGAGAACTTTTTTTCCATTTGATGGATTTCCTTTTCTGCTAGCACATGTAAGGATGTGAAGAGATGATACAGAAGATGATGATACTCATTGAGATGAAGAGGAACTTTAGACAGCAGACTACATCCCACAAGCTCAGTCATCTACTGGTGAAATCTTTATGATGGTTTCCTTGAGCTTTGAGTTCTGTCCAGAATGATGAAGTGACAAATCAGGAAGTGTGAAAATCCAAAATCACTTGTGTGCAGTAGCTAACAGACCTAACACTCAGCATGCAGGTTCACATTGACCGTCAGTCAGAAGTGGGGGTTTCCCACCAAGGATCTTGTATTGTGATTCATACCAAAAGGCTGAAGAGCAATCAGTTTAAAAGAACACTTTTAGAAAGAGTTTTTACTGTTTGCTCTATTTCCTTGCTCAGGTGGGGAGCAGGTTTACCTGTATGGAAGGTTTAGGGTTATTGCACATATTCTCAGCAGTTGTCATTCATTAACCCCTCTCAGCTCCCCATCCATAGTGCTGCTGCATCTGAAACATATTCTTCTGTCAAACCCTTTTAAATATATGTTCATGATTTCAGGTCAAATTCAACTTTCCCCAAGAAAATGACTGCAGGGCCAGTGTCCTTGAAAACTGGAGTCACAAGCATAACAGAATCCAACGACAAAAGTTAAATAAATTCTTTTCTTCGTGCTATGAAGAAATTAAAAATAGATTGTCACAACTGTACCTTCTGGTCTGAAAATCCTAAGTTCCATGTGTTTTGTTTATTACAATGTATCACAGAATGCAAAAATTATTCTCATGTCAAAACAACATGTTTCTTATGAAACCTAAACTATACTTCCAAATCTGATATTAAGCCTAGTGTATTTTTTTCTTTTGTTTGGATATGATCTGCTCAGGGAGTTAGGATAGTTCATGAATTTGACCATTTTCTTGGACATCTTTACAATATAGAAATTTTTCAGCTCAGAGGAATTCTACCCTTTCTCTTCTACCCTTGGGCAGGATACAGCCTTGTATGGAAGTTGCACTGAAATGTTCTCTATGTGTATGGCTGAACTTTTCCCCTCCCCTCTAATACAACATAGCATAATAGCATTTATTCTAGCCTAAAATTGGATGAATAATTTGCTGGGGCCTGGAGGGAATATCATAATTATAGGCAAATCAAATATGTGAGTGTCCTTTAAGAGTATTAGTTCTCACTTGGAAAAAAAAAAATCATAACAGTACTCTTGTTGGGTGAGAAAAACTTACATGTCCTCTGGAAAATTAGCTCAAGAAGACCACCTTTCACTGCATAATATTCTGGAACAAATCCAAATATTTTCTTACACATGTAACATATTGAACAAAAATCCAGAATACAAAAGAATGAATAATTTTTATACAGTTCTTTTTGCTCCAACAAGGAAAAAAAATCCTGTTGGTACAATTACTTGCACAATGACCTTTCTGAAAACCTTTTGATTAAGTTCACAGTCCTCTTTACATATTACTTCCTTCTATTCCTTCTACCTCCCCTTTATTTGAGAATATTTACTATATATTGTTGGGAAGGGATAGTTCAATAAACTGTTGATAAGCAGTGAGTCAGCTCTACAGGCTAAATCTAATATAATAAATCCCTATTCTGCATTTGGTCCAATTGCCTCAGGCTTACAAAACAGTGTGTGAACTTTGGCCTATTCTTTTTTTATTTTTAAGGCAAATCAGTGTTTTGTCATCAGGTTTTCATCCCTGTTTCAACGTTTTTCACACCTCTGGGAACTGACTTTGCAGGCCATCTGTGAATCAATCCTCTCAGCAAGCCCCCCAGTACTTGAGGACTGTCCTTACACTGCAGGAACATTCCCGGCAATCTGTGAATGAAGAATACAGACTAAAGAGTCTATTTAGTTTTATACAGAGGTAAAAAATAATTATATTAAGATCTCTTCAGTGATTTTCAAATAAGTAATAGCATGGGAATAGTTACAGAGTGCTTATCTGAATCAGTTGTTTCCATGAGATTTTGATCCAATTCTCTGAAGCAAAAGTAGATATACAGATTTTCATTGTTCTGATGAAATTCACAAAGTACTTCAAAGAAATACAATAAGTTTTCTCTGGAACCAGTGGAAAATGCAGGCTTTGAAAGAAGAGTTGTTTGGCAAATGTAATGTTGACCAAAAAGACAAGGTGGAAGTGTAATATGTTTTTTACATGTACACTTCAGTTTACAGAATACATTAAAGGACTCCATCAGTCAGCTATCAATACCGCCTGTAAATTACTTCTATTGTGCTTGAAACAAAATCATCGTTATTTTACAATGTCTGTAGAGTCATAAAATGACAAGCAGAGACTGCTGAGGCCACTCACATGCTGCAACCATTCCTACAGAACACAGAAAAGAAAAAGCAGACGTTGTTCAGCCATTTACATTGCCATCGTATTGGTCTGTGGTCCAGAAAATCAATGCTAGCCATGGTCCAGCACACCTGTTATTTTCTTAATCGCAATAATATTCATAGTCTTACACATAGTGAATAAGAACTATAAGCAAATAAAATTCAAAAAAGGGTTTTTTTCTAGATTTCATTTGCCTTTTTTCCTGACTCTCAAGAACAAGCAAAAAATTAAAATAGGAAAAAGTCTTTCCTGGATGTTAGTGTCCAGAGGCATGAAAGGACACTGTCAGCCTGCAGTTGTTGATCTGAATATTGAGTACTCCTTTGCATGCATGCATGCAACTTTGAGCACATGTGTACTTTACACAAGATCTTTCACTATACTAGCACTTGTTGTACTGCAAGGAAATGAAGTATATTTGATTAAACAAGACAGTACCTGAAAAATCATTCATTTCCTAAATGAGATCTAAAACTCAGACACTGGAATTCTGGTTATCCTGCTTCTGTCATCCTAAAACCCAGCTGGTACTTAGGAGTGCAGCTCCAGTTCTCCAAGGACAGTGGTAGATACAAGAATTATGTGTTTTAGCCTGCTATTCTTAAAAGTTTGCTGTAAAGGAGATTCTGAAGCCTCACCAAGCAATCTGCAGCAACCTCAACTATCTTGGTGTTAGAGCACTTGTCCTACCTCCTGAGTCAAATCTATTCATAGCAGACACTTCCTTTTCCTTTCCCACTATGACCCACATAGTTGTAGAGTGGTATCATGCCTTTCTTCAACCCTCTCTTCTCTAGAACTAGCAAGCCCACTGTCTCAACCCTTTCCACAGAAGTTATGATTAAAGTAGCATTCCTGTGGCTCACCTCTCTGCCCCCTTCAGTTGGTCCTCACCTTTCTAGATGCATGGTGCACAAAACTGCACGCGACACTCTCCTTAGGGACATTTCAGCTCCTGTTGGGGCAGAACAATGACTTAATTTGTTTCACTTCTGGGGTAATGTTTGTCTTTTTCAAAAGAGCAAAACACTTTCCTTTACTCCCATTCAACTTGTGATCAACTATTAACTAGTTACTCATCCTGTACAACATTTAACTGCAACCTCAGCACGTGATTTCAATTCCTTTTTAAACTGCACTGTTTCACTGGGTCTTGGCAGTCAAACGATAAGTTTCCAACTTAAACGTGTATCACTGTTTGATTTAATGTGCACCTGCAGATTCTTGAAGGCTTCACTGTTTCTAGTACTTCACATGAAATGAGCAACTTAAAAAATGTCTACTCGATTTTGTTTCCAAATTCTAGTATTTAAAATACTGAATTTTTTCTTCTTTGGTTATGTTCAAAGTATGTTAGTGGCAACAGTGTACAGACACCTAGTATAGATGAAGTAAGCTAACCACAGAGAAGTTATACTGTAGTGTCACTATGTGATGGTGGCTAGAAAACTGCTGAAAAAGATGCACACTCATATTCAAGTGAGTTGCCTTCCCATTTCACTGAGGAAGTGGGAGTAGCTTCCTGATCCCTGAAAGGATGATTACATCCCATGATAGCTCAAGCAAGCTAGGCTTCCAAACAGTTCAATTAGTAAGTCAGTAAAGTTGCACAAGGTTGCATCCCTAAAGCAGAAACTTTCAGATACTGGTTTCAAGCAAAATCATCATGCAGAAATTTTTCTTTCCACAATTTATCACACAATTTTTCCCCACAAAATTTTTCCCATTAAATGTAGGCAAATTCAGATCCTTTCTCTCAACAATTTCTCCTCCTATGTATTTCCAACCATTAAAGTCTCGCTGTTCAAGAAACATAATATTCTCCTAGCTGCTTAGTGTATTCATTTACTGCTCATTCACCCTATGAAAAGTGTATTGCCATCCTGAGGTATACTCACGTCACACTTTGTTCCATTCATAGCATTAGTCTCTATCCGTTTCACTTACCCTTATGTAGAGTCCTTATTGATAGAATAGCCTTCTACAATCTTCCATTACACTTAGTTTGCAAGTTAATATTATGCTACTATGAAATTGCACAGGGTGAACAGCCTGCTAGAGTGAATGGACTCTATAAAAAAGTAGTAAATAATCATGTGTTCTGATTTCCCATGTTTCTCTTCAGTTTAAGTTCATATTACAAGATAGAGTTGCAAACAAATAAGGCCCATATAAAAATAATATACAGAAATAAAAGAATCATGGGAAATGTCTTACATGGGAAATGTCTGTAACATAGTTGAGTTCTACAGAGGTACAAAAGATGCTATAAGCTCTAGAACAAGCCAGGTATACATCAGGTCCAACAAAGAAAACTATCAATCACCATAAAAACAATTAATCAAACATTAATCCAAATTTGCATCTTAAAGACCTCTACTACAAGCATGTGAACATGTCTTTTGTGAAACAGTGCCCCCAGATTTGGCTTGATGGGCAGCTGTAGTGTTGTTTTATGATCAGTTGCAGTTTTTGATCGGGCACATATGGGTTTGGGGTTTTACGAAGCCCAGGGAAAGATATGGCAAACCAGGGTACAGTCCCCAGAGCCCACTCCTGCTCACATGTTCTTGCAATTAATGTAACTGCCCTCAGTGGTTTAGGTCAGACTTCCTGAGTAAATTAGAACAGTAAGAAGTTTTTATTTCTTCACAAGGAACTATGATAATAAGGTAAGGAATTAAGTCTATTAATTCTACAAATACTGGTGTCACCAAGCGCATGATGCAATTGCTCTTTAAACATCTGGCACTATTGTCTATATTAAGTAGAGGAAAATCCACCCTTGCTTGACAAAAACATTCACACTGTTGAAGTGACTATTTTTTTTCTCAGGATTTGGGAAGCTGCCATAATCCACAGTGCAACAGGTACAACAGCCAACATACGCTAATGCCCTACTGTGACCTAGACAGGGAGCACATCCTTTGGGCTAGTTTCACTGTACACAGGAGATGAAGTTTAACTAATTGTAAACTACACAAAAACAGCTGTATTGGAACTGTGTAAAACATACTGCTTTTTCTTTTTTTTTTCTCCTTGTCATGGTACAGTCATGGATCTGTTACTAGTGTGATGGAGTTGAACTCCTTCTACCCTCTGCAGAGCAAGAACTGATAACTACCTCCAGAGCGAAGCAGAGTAATGGTAGGCTGGGGCAAACAGCAAAGGTGCTGTTTATTTGTAGGGGAGAAAAAAGAAATAAAACAAAACAAACAGAGAACAAAAAACAACAACAACAAACAAACACAAACCAACCAACCAATCAACCAACCAACCAACCAACCAACCAACCAAACATAAAAAAACCAACCAACTAACAAAAAAAAAAAAACACAAAAAAACCAAAACCAAAACCAAAAAACAAGTAAATTAGTTTCCTCCATCCATAAAAATTTAAACTTGCATTATGTAAAAATGCAAGCTTGAATTACAGCAAACTTTTGGAACACAGTGAAAGGACTGGAGCAATTCTTCCTTCAGTGTGCAATTACCTGTTCTTACACATTAGTGTAATGGATCACAAAGGATTAAAATATACAAAAGCCTATTGTTCCTGAGCTGTGATCAACCATAGTCACCTAACAATTGCCTCTGGAGAAAATATAATTACGTCAAGTAGATTTTAAAGGACCAGGGTGGTGGGTGTGCCTTGAGGACTGTTCCACTCCAGACCAGATGTGTGCTTCCAAAAACAATCTTCTACCCATCTGCACTCATTGCACTTGAATTCACACCAGGATCAGCTGGGCATGAGCCAACTGTTCCTCTTTCAGATGGCGCTGACAAAAAGGACACCATTCCACTGATGGATGCTCAGCCTGCTGGACCGGACCTGGAGCATCCCCCTCCCACATGGGTGCCCAGGCCTCAGCACTGGGTCTTTTGCCCTCCACAGCCACTTAACTCCTTTGTATAGACACAGGCTTTGGTTAAAGAGTTAGCCAAATGGGATTTAGTTAAGCAATCACTCAGGTTAGCGAGCAGCTACGTGAAATGCTGTTCAAAATTTAGCAAGGCTTCTTCGTGACTCACTCCTCACCGTACGAGTGCAAGCAGTCCTTATTTGGTTGCGCAGTTCTTAATGGTTGTGTTGCTTTTTAATGATGACAAAGTCAAAATCTACCATGTTGGAAAACTCGGTGTAACTTGCTTTGTGGGAAACAGAGGCTTCAACTCTGCTCAAGGAAGGAAATGTTTAGTGAAAGAAAAACTCAGTGGTATAACTGAGTTAACCAACAAAGTGACATTATTGTCTGTATACTCAGATACTGGAAGTCAAACAAAGTAATAGAAAAGGACCATCCCACACCTGGAGGACTTGTCTGAGCAGCAGACAGCTTCCAGCCATGAATCAGTGCTGGGAATCAGAAATCATTTGAATAGAGACGATAACATGATCAAACCTGACAATTTCCAGGGGGAAAAAATGGTGTAAAAATTTTTTTACCTATGCGTAAAAATATCATAGAGTCATAGAATCATAGTGGCAACCAGGTTGGAAAAGATCTCCGAGATCATCAAGTCCAACTCTTGATCCAACACTGCCTGATTTTAGTCTTTTGCAATCATCCTGACTGAATCTCAGCTCTGTCTAATACATATGAGGTAAATCAAGCTTCTGCACTGGTCTTGAGTTGACTACATTCAAATTCAATCTCACACCTTCTGTACTAGAGCCTAAAACCCTGGAGGTCAGCCTGTAATTCCTCTGAAATTACTTTACTGCATGTCAGTTTACAATGAAGTCTTGCATCAATTCTCTGGTATTTCAGGGCTATTTAATTTTTTTATAGAAGTAGGATTTTACAAATCAGGTGAAATACAAAATTTTGGTTAATGTCATTTATATTTCCAGCACTTTTTCCAAAGATCTATACAAGTCCATTAGGCTCAGCATAAGTAAAGTCATTCTGTGTCTGTCCTGTCTTTCAAACACTGCTCTCCATAATCACCAAAGTCCAATCTCACTGTGCTGTCCCAGCATGTACGGATATGTGCAGATCATCAGGATGAGTCAGAAAGAGCTTCAGACATTGACTGCTCCTTTTTTGGGTTACAGTCAGTGTGGGCAGATCAAGTCCAGCATGCCTCCTGTGCTGTCACAGCTACTCTGCCTGCCCTTACAACAACACTATATGATCACTCTGCTTTAGGTGGGATTCTGCAGTTTATCACAGAGATTTGCTGCAGGTTTACAGGTACTCTGAGTTTATCTCAATCCAACTACTAAGTTAAAGATTTCCTAGATGAAATTATATGATTTTATCAAGACAAGATGTATGCACTGCTTTAGATTACATCTTGTTTCAGTCATTTAAAGACAGTGTCATGACAGGCTTACAAATGGATGTGGACAGCCAGCTACAGAAAGTGAATTCTCAAATGAAAGCTATGACATTTGTCCTGCCTAGCCAGGTTTTGACCCACACTGCAGTGCAATGCAGCTGACTGACCTCCTGTCGTCTTCCCTTCCTCATGTCCTGTACATATGCTTCTTGAGGGCAGAAACTCTGTGTACAACTAAAGGTTATAGCTGTGACTTCAATTTAAATTGAATAAAACCAATTATTATACAGAAATTTTTGAGAGATCCATATGTGTGTGTCAGCTGGAAGAAAGAGAGATGTTGGATCACTGACCAAAGGAGCAGACAGATTAAAGAATCAAGGGTGTTAGAACTCACACAGGTAGGTAACATTTACAGGAAAGCTGTTTCTCTTGTTGTTTATTGCTCAAGATTATTATGGTAAAAACTTATCTCTATATTTGCATCTTTTTCCCACATTATGTCCCAATTAAACTGTTGTAAATACAAAGTCATTAAATGTGAAGGAATTCTAGATACTGTGAGAAAATGGTAAATCAACAAGTTGAGATGTATTAAGTTTGATTGCTTAATTATTAGTGAATTAGTTGTGCTAGTTGTCACCACATTGTTTGTGCTAAACCTGAACATCTAATCCCTTCCTCAGGCCTTTCCTTCCCTAAAGCAGTGAGATGTGAAGTAGATCTTTCTGAGAAATAGCTCAGTGCATCTGGATCCAGCCAAACAGGAGGGAAGAACTGGTTTGCCTCTCCGGGGACAGGCTGACACGCTGTTGAGGGGTCATGGCAGGACCTCAATGCCCAGACAGAGATGACTGGAGGTTTTTACAAACACAGAGCCTGTAAAAGTGATACAGATGGTCAAGATCAAGACAAAGCAATAAAGTCTGTAAAAGTATCACAGATGGTAAGGTACTTATTTGAAGAGACACCCTCAGGGTCTCTAGAATCTGAGGAAACTGTGTGCAGAAGGTGTGGAGATGTGCCTCCCTCTACAGTCAAGGCCTCTGACAAGAAAAATGGCCTGTAACAACCATGACTGTACCATGAGAAGACGAGACAAGAAGAAGGATGAAGGGTTATTTTGTGGAAAAACACTAGGAAAGTTCTGAATGAGACTGTGCCTTGCTGGACTTAGCCTCAGAAACTGCAGTGTGAAAAAATATTTTATTCTGTAAAAATATTTGCCATGTTTGAATTTTATTTTTTATTAGTCAAAATGAATAATCAAATAACAAAACTGATCATGTGTTCTGCATACCATAGAAAAACAGGTCAATCCAGTTTGGTAGGACTTCACATACTATATTACATAGTTCACAAATCACCCAAACAAAACATTTCTCAGGAATTTTTGGACATTCTTTTTCCTTGATATTCACTGTAGTGGGTAAACAACAGCCAGTTCTGATGCTAATCACCCACATAGTCACTTTCTTATGCAGGGGGGGGATGGGTGAGATATTATGAAGTGCAGAAGAGAGTTTAATAAGTGAAAAGCAAGGGGGGGAAGTGGGGGGAAGTGATGCACAGGCTCATCACCTGCTCCCCAGATTAATGTCCAGCCAGCCTTCAGGAAATTACTGCCTTGGAAGACAACCCTCACTCCACCTTCTTCTGCTGCTGGACCAGGTTTATTGTTGAGCATGACATTATATCATATGGAATATCCCCTTGGAGAATTCAGGTTAACTGTGCTGGAAGTGCCCGTTTCCCACACAGTCTCTACCATACACTGTGAGAGCAGAGTGTGAACTGAGAAAGTCTTGACATTGTACAAACACTTTTCACCAATACCCAAAGCACGGGTGTGTTATCAAAAACTGGTTAAGCCACAAATCGAAATGCAGCATCATACAGACTGATATGAACAAATTTATTCTATCCTAGATAGACCCATAATATTCATGAATATATTTGAGCAGCTCTTGACTTTTGTTAACTCTGTTGGCTGCATCCAGATTGGGCAGAATCCAGCTGAGTTGTCTATCCAAGCCAAATTACCAAGATACAGCAATCATTCACCACTGAATCATTTAGATCTACTGCACTTTTTCATCCTACTCATGTCCAGAGGAGGCTCTGGTCTTACTTTTTATATATGTATTTTTCTCTAGAACTCAAAAGCCCTGGTGCCCATCAATGAATTTCATATAGGAAATAGTTTCATGAAGCATCCTTGTTCAAAGTAGGGTTACTCTACTCAGAAAATGTCACAGTGTAAACTTTCCAGTGGCAATATTGTGAGTCTTCTTAACAGAATTTTAGACCATGGAACATTTCTGTCATCACCGTGTAGCTACAGCAACTTCTCTTATTAAACATCTTTAACAGTGTTTCTTCTGACCTCCTTAAATTTTCTCTAAACTGGCCATGTTCTCCCACAGATGTATAGGCTCTCTGCTGAATACAAATCATATGACTACGCTTTTTGGGCAGGAAATTATCTTTCCTGACCCACAATAATTTTTATCATTCAAGATCAAGACAAAGCAATAAAGTCTGTAAAATTCACACTGCTAAATCTAAAATCAGCATCTGTTCCTTTTTTATATTGATCTTATTAGAATTAGATTGATTCCTGCTGATTTTGAGCCCAAAGAACTGAAAATTCTTTTTATTGAAAGTTTTTTATTTCAGTTCAATCCCAATGTTCATCAAAATCTTCTCTCTTTTTGGGGAAAAAAAAAAAAAGATCAGAGTTGACAAGCTTCCAGCAGAAAATGAAATGGAACATGGTACATGTCCTTTTTCATCAAGCTCTTGTGTTTAAACCCTCCTTTTCAGTTTTGCCCATGGCTGAATTAAAGATAAATGGGACTTGCTCAACAGTTCATCAACTGTAATGGAGCTCTGAAGCCTTCTTCTTGTGTCTATGAGGAAATAATCCGTACCAGACACTGGAGTCATGGAGTTCAAAGTGGTTTAAACACATCCTCCTCTCCTTCAACCCAGACCCTGGTCTGGATCCAACTTTACTACCACAGTCTGGCATTAAGCCTGTTGTTGAAAAAGAAAAGGATGAACCTGGTCCCAGCAATAAAACAGGTTGGTTTTTTTCATCAAGCTTTACAATTTGGACATGGATATTTTTCCTGTAAGCCTACCAAAATGTACAGAAATGATAATATGTGGATATCTGGGCTGTTTTCAATATCAGGTGACAGCATCATTCCTTTATCAACTATTTCAGATGTAGTTGTGTACTGCATTCCTCTCTTGCATAGTTCAGCAGTGTTTTGGTATAGATCATCTCTCTCTGAAGTTAAATTCTTTCTCATCACATCAACCAAAAATACATTGAACATCATAAGATAGTAACTCACAAACTCTTCTATATGTGTTCATCTATGCCCATATGACCTGTCCTAGTGTGAGAAATACTAACGATCTTTTCCTATTTATGTGGTTCTCCTTTTCAGATCAGAGCTAATATGATCACAGAACTGCATACCCTAAAATAAAAATCACAAACCAGCCTGTGAACTGGTGTTTTCAGGCCTCAAAAACTCTCCAGTGAAGTTTAATGGAGTGAAGATGAGACCATTGTTGGCAAAGGGGCCAGAGAGGTTGTGGCTTCCCTGATCCCCTTTGGTTTTCTCTGCAGCGCTTCATGGACCTCTGTCAGATTGCACTGGTACAGTTGGTGGTAGAAGACAGCTCCACCTTTGCTAGGGTAAGCTCCTCTCTTTACCCTGAGAATTTTCACCCATTCTTGTAAGCTATGTTTTATATCTAGTTCTCCAATGTAAAGAGACTCTTCTGAAAGGCCATCTTTAGTAGGCAGGGGACAAAGGTGTCTCATGTCCTCATTTCTAGAGGGCACATTTAAAGAGCTCTCTTCTGATTTCTGTGGAAACTGCAGAAACCTCTTAAAGTTTACTGAACTGGGCAGTGTTGTGCATGGTACTAAGGAATGGCGGTAGTAATGGCAGCAGTTTCACTGAGATAGTGCTCACATACATATCGTGTGCCTCTACACCAATTGATACAGGCAGGCAGCCAAAGGGCTGTTGCAAAATACCTTTTCGTATAAGGAACATGGGAGAAGCTCAGTAAGAAGTGATTACACAGTAACTGTACTGATAAAGTTACAGAAAGAGAACTTCCCCGTGACTTTGTGGTTTCACTACTGGAATAATATGAAAAGAGAGAGACAAAGCTGGCTGCTAGCTGTGACGTGACATCGATGGGGAAGTTGCAGGAAAGATTTGTTTAATGTGCTTTCATTTACTTCTTAGAACAGTGATGACATTACATCAACACCACCAAAAAGTGAGTCACATAATGTAACTGCTACTTGGACCTATCAGGATCTATATAAGCATTTTTAGCTGTGGTCTTGGGAGACAGAAGTCAGACCTTTTCTGCTGCAGCAAGGCTCCTTACCAAGCTGGGCACCATGCAGTACCTCCTACTTTGTGCTGCCATCCTCCTACCTGAGAGTCTTGCTTTTCCAGTACACATGAAACTAGAACCATGGAGCAACGTAGACCTTGAGAAAGTAAAGGTATGTTATCAGGGGAAAAATGTAACTGCATGATGAATAATCTGATTTTTGATTCAGTGTCTACATTCCTTTCCTAGCTATTTATATTGTCCTTATTTTACATTACCACAACAGTTTTTGCAGAGATGACAAAGAGCAATTTAAACTTGCTGACTAGCTTAGACACTCTAAATCCAACTTACAAAACAGACCAAGTTGCAATTGGTAAATAAAAAGGAGCATGTAATTTTTAAAACATCTCAAAAACTTTATGTAGACTGTGTTGGAAGGCTGTAGATTTGCATGCTCAATAAATTGTGTTTGCTTTAAAGGATTTCTTGCTTACAATGTTTCATTGCTATTGCAATTCTTTTTATATATGTTGATTTATACTACAGAGAGAACAGAATTTGGTGAACTGAAATGGGAAGAAAAAATACATGACTGTAGGATGATGAAACAATTCAACCAGAAATAAAATGCAATCATCAAAACTTCACAGCTATATGTAATAATTTTTATTTTCCTTCTCTTCTTCCAGGTATATCTCGATAAATTCTTTCCACTTTTTCCAAAAACAAAAACCTTAAGCTTAGAAGACAGGATTAAAGAAATGCAGAGGTTTTTCCACCTGACCGTAACTGGAACATTAAATACAGAAACAGAAGAAACAATCAAACTGCCCAGATGTGGAATGCCCGATATAGCAGAATACCAAACATTTCCTGGAACTCCAAGATGGAAAAAAACACATTTGACTTACAAGTTAGTGAAGTTTAGGTTTTATGAGGAAAAGGGTTGTTTGTATTTAACTATGTGGGTTTCCTTCACACCCTAAACGACATTAATCTGTTTCCTTTTGCTGCCAGGATTGTCAATTATACTCCTGACCTACCCAGAAGGAAAGTGGATGATGCAATTAGAAAGGCTTTAATGGTATGGAGTGATGTGACTCCACTGAACTTCCAAAGAGTACAGAGTGGCCGTGCAGACATTGAGATTGGATTTGCACGTCGTGGTGAGAATACCTGTCCTTTTTAAAATACAATGGTCCATATTTGACTCAAAGCATGTATTTTTATAGCCATAGTTTTAAGAAAGAACAAAGAGTTTGTAATTATATTGAAGTCTTCATAAATTTTACCTTCTATTTATCATGTCACCAAATTTGTATGCCATGATTCAGTTTTACTCATATGAAACCATTAGAAAATTCTTTCAGAGCCACGGCTATGAAAGGGAGAATTCAGCTCCAGAAAGAGGTACTTAAATTTAGATGTTCAAGGCTCTGTTTGCCTTGATAAATAGCGTAAACTAACAGGAAGAGCTCTGTAGAGCAAACCAGTGTGTTCCAAAGATCCAGCCTCCACAGGCTGGATTCCAGCAGGTTAGGGATCTAGATCTAGTATAGTTCCCTGGATCTTTGGTGTAGATCTAGATCTTTAGTCTAGATCTAGTATAGTTCCCTGGATTAAACAGCCTTCATCAGATGAGGTCTCTTAGGTTTGGCCAAAGAGAGTATCTTCTGGTTGCTTTACACTCCAAGGTTGCACCAAGGTGCAAGACAAAGTATGGCAAATGGGGATGACCAGTAAAGTCACATCAGAAGTTCGCTTGTGATCTGGAATATTATATGAGGCTAGCCATACCTTTAACTTGTGCCTGGAACCTAAACTGACTCAGCCTAGACAAAATAAATGCCTACTTTAAGGTTATCTGACTTGTTCTCTAGATCCATTGACAATATTTACTAGAGCTCCATTGACTATAAATGAAGATTGGACATGTTGGCTGGCAAGCAGATGATTGCATATAAACACTAAAATGTCCAAAGCTCCTATGTCGCTGATGGGAAGAATATTACGTTGCCATAAAGAGGTGACTTAATGTGACAGTCAAAGTGGGAGGCGATCCTGCAAACTGGAATGGGTTTTATTCCATTGTCACACACTAGGATTAGGTTTCTTCTGCCTGTGTTAGCCCTGCCCCAAGGTCCATCCACATGGTCCTGGGGAAAGGGGACAGAATGGCATTTGAGTCCCCAAATACTCCTCAATAGAGTTAGAGACTACTGTGAGGTAGGAGAAAATTTTCAGACTTGGTACAACTCTTGTACAGTTCTTGCATTCAAGGTAGGAAACAGTAATATTCCATCTGTACTATGATAGAAGTGGATAATAGACCATATCCCAAGGCTGGGGATAAATGAACTTAGGAACATAGTTATCTATTCCACATCACTGTCTCACACTAAAATCAGTGCAAGTGAGAATGTCTACAACAAAGGTTGCCCAGCATTTTTCAACACTGAAAATGTTCAGGTCTTTGCAATGCTGTCAAGCATTAAATACTTATTCTGAAATAATCCCTGATTCCTGCCTCAGAACCACACTTCTGACAAAGGCTCAGAAAAAAAAAATTCAGCCCTTTCTGAAACATGAAGCAGCCTGAACCATCAAATACAAGTTTTGAACTTAAGTCATTAATTTGGAGAGCGTTTCCTAAGCCTTGCTTCTCATTTTCACAACATTGCTGCCATTGTAGGATTTTTTTTTAAGGATGGGCAACCAACAAAACTAGCAAAACCAAGCAACATGCTTCAATTTGATGAATTTAAATATAATACCTGATGTCATATGATGACATTTATTTGTTTTCAAATGCAGAGCATGGTGATGGATATCCTTTTGATGGAAGAGGTAACACACTAGCCCATGCATTTGCACCTGGAGAAGGGATTGGTGGAGATGTTCATTTTGATGAGGACGAAAAATGGTCAGAGTTCAATCAAGGTAAAGCCCACATGTGTGCATGAAGGGGAAAGACAAATATTGCACATGCTGGAAGAACATAGACACAGGAAATGTTTTCCATAACTCTTGACACTTATGTACAGCTTCAATGCCAACGTTTGTGTTCTTTTCAACTACCTTTCCAAGTAGTTGTGCTTCATTACGATTAGCAGCTACATAATGCCTGCTCTGTCCATATTTTAAAGCACTTTTCACAGGTTAAACAAGGACTATGAGCCTCTGTTTTCTACATAAACCATGAAAAAGTAAATTGACCTGCTTGTAGGATTAAGGTTGACTATAAGCACAGTTGGAAAGGGAGTCAGAGTCTCTAGATGCGTATGCAAAGGACCAGTAATGTTTCTATAAAATATTACAGTTACATAAGAAAGTTCAGCAATAATGGATCAAAACCCTGGGGTTTCATTCCAAGATGAATGAAAGATGCAAATTCTCCTGCTATTTCAATTCATAGTATTCTAAAAAGAAATGCCATACCTTTAACATACTTTTCTCTGCTTCTGTGCTGAAGAGGTTAATTTGTTCCTTGTTGCTGCTCATGAGTTTGGCCATTCTTTGGGACTTGCTCATTCAAATGTCCGTGGAGCTCTGATGTACCCTATCTACTCATATGAGAACCCAGCAACCTTCAGACTTCCAGCGGACGACAGGCGAGGAATTCAGAAGTTATATGGTAAATTCATTGTGAGATTTGATTTTCAGTATAAAACCTACTGGGGTACAGTTTTCACTACTCTCCCTGACTGTAAGGGCCTCATCATACTACTAAAAAGAAAGAAGGGGAACAAACTTGAGAAAAACACATTCCTGCATACTCCATCCACTATGTGTCCTCTGTAATGTGTCCCCACGCAATCAAGGGGTGACAGAGCAGCAGTGCAGTGGTGGGGTACACTGTCTTTCTGCACACCTACATATTGCCAAGTAAATCCTGTGGACGTTGCTCTGCAAATGAGTTATTTCAGTGAGTGGGGCTACTGGCAGGAAATAAGAGATACTGTGCCACTTAACAAGTTAAGTGAAGGCAGAAACTTCACAGCAGTAGGGGGAATATTATTAGAATTGACCCCACAAGGCAAACTTTGCCAGCTTTGCTTTTCTTTAGGCACCACCTTTCTCAGGGCATGCTAGAGGAATACCAAGAATAAAACATCATTGTCTGCATTGTCAATTTCAAGTACAGTCTCAATGTTTTGTCCTTCTTTTCCACAGGGAAAAAGTCATCAAACTCTTGAAGAAAATGCTTAGCAAAGGTCAAGGAATTCACATCTCACTGTTTTGGTCTTTCAAAACAATTTAAAACTTCTGGCTAATTAAGGCAGTAAACTCCTGGGCTGCACTTTCTCTCCCTGAATTTTTATTTTGATTTATTTGTACCTTACGCAATTTCACCTAACAATAAAAAGAAGTTTAAAAAAAACCCCAAGCACGTATACTCTGTTTTCAAATGTTTTCATTTTTCTTCTGGCATTTCACTGGGGGATTAAATAACTCCTGCATGCATGATAGACAGTCAGACAAATATCTTTCTGAATAGATTTATAAGTACCTAAAGAGCCTGCATGCATTTACTGATGTAAGAACAAACCCTCTTCCTGGCTTGCTTTCAGTTCCCATGCATGTCCTGGCACTTCATAGTACATACTGCTGCCTCCTCAGAATCACAGTGTGCTTGCCATATGGCTTAACATAAAGGAGGTCTCCACAGTGATTCCTTCAGTATGGCCTGAGATGCTTTCCCAAAGGGAAAAGCTTTTCAGCTTCATGTCCTCCCTGGCTTGCCAGAGGAGCAGGTTTGAGAAGTAGTGGACTGGGAATCCCATTGTACTCTGTGATATTCCAACATCTCTTAAGTATTTTGAAATTAAAAGGGAGAAAAAAAACCAAAAACCAAAACAAAAAAAAAAATAAACAGGAATTCTCCTTCTCTCCTGTGAAAGATTAACACCACATTTCCAGAAAACAAAAATGAGTACAGACAGGCATAAACCTGTGTTCACAGAACATCACAGCATATGCCAAGTTGGAAGGGATCCATAAGGATCACAGAGTTCAACTCCTATCCCTGCACAGGACCATCCCCCAGTGTCACACCAAGTGCCCAAGAGTAAACATACACAGCTTCTCACTTACTCCTCCAATCCCTGCCCCCCTCAGTAGGATGCAGGAGAGAAATCAGAAAAAAAAAAAATTCTGCAGCTTGAGATAAAGACACTTTAATAGCAGAGAAAAAGAAGGGAAAATAATAATAATTACAATATACAAAACAAGGGAGGGACAATGCAATTGCTCATCACCCACAGACTGATGTCAATGCAGTCCCCAAGCAGAAGCCCATGGCCAGCTTTCCTCCCAGTTTATATGCTGAACATGATGCCATATGGTGTAGAATATCCCTTTGGTCAGCTCTCAGGGATCAGCTGTTCCGGCTGTGTATCCTCAGAGATTCTTTTCCACCTCCATCCTACTGACCAGCGGGGTGGAGTAAGAAGCTGTAAAGTCCTTGACTTAGTTTAAATGTTCCTCAGCAACAAATAAAACATTAATGTGTTATCAACATTATTCTCATGCTAAAGCCAAAACACAGCATATGTATCATCTACTTGATGCCTTAAGCCCCTAATGGTTTTTTTTATTTTTCTAATATTGGTAAGCCTTGTAAGTTTTATAGGTAGACTCTAAAAGCAGCATCCCTTGTCCCTATCCCTTTCCCTGTAGCACCCTTGTTTATACATTCCTTAACCCTCTTACCCCATTCTATGCTCCCCATATCAATCCTACTTCTGAATACAATAGAAATGTTTAGTCTTTCGTCAAGGCAAGGCCTAGACAGCTGACAGAACAGCATATCTGGGCCTAAACCACAGAATAGGTCAGAAATTAGGTAACTATGTACCCTTTGTGCTCTGATGATGGTGAAGATGGGATGAATGAGGGGTCCGGAAATACACCCCAGACCCATTTTAAGGGGGTGGACCCGGGGCGGACCAGAGTAAAGGCCACAGGGTGGACACATCTGGGATTGGATGGATGGTATTATAAAATGTAACCTCTTAGGCACGGCCAGCACGCGTCTTGTAACATCTTAGCCTTGGCAAATAAACACTTTCTTATCTCACCCCTAATTAATTGCTCCGGGAGATTTTTTTTCAGCACCGTAAATCCCACAGCAAAAACTAGAAAGAAAAAATCTATCACAGTTGAAATCAGGACAATAACCCTAAACAGGACCTGAAACACATTCAGGAGACATAGCAATAGGATCATGCTGGTTTGAACATCCTGAGGATATTAAAACTCATCAAAATTATCGAGGTGAAATGTGTAATTATTAATAGTTTCCGACAGATGGCTCCCAATGCACGGAGATGATGAGCACAAACACCTGCTCAGTCTCACAACCAGAAACTTTAACGTCTCATAAGCCAGTGTTACATAGTATAGCAAAACAATAATGTTAACCTGCTCCTCAGAGGTGATAAACGGCACAGCAGGGAACATGTACGGCTTACACAATGCGGCTTGGAGAACACGCACAGTAACTCTGAGAGCAAATAAATCAACATTGTGATCACTGACTATTAAACTAATACAATGAATACTTACGACAAATTTGTTTCAACATGCTCTGGTCAGATCTGTCCTTATCTCAAACCTTCATGCCTCACGTTTAGTGCCAAAAAGGACTGACACTGTTTAACCCAGCAGGTAATTAAACTCCAACCTCTTCAGTGGGATGGGGGACAGAAATGGGAAAAAAAGCAAACTTTGTGGATGGAGATAAAGACAGTTTACTAGGACGGAAAAGGAAGGGCAAATAGCAACAAACAACAACGATAATAATAACATAATAATAACTGGCCAGCACAGGCGGCAATGAGGCTTGTGTCTTGAAGGATGTATGTCAGACAGGCAGCAGTGCCAAGCTAGCATATCCACGGCACGTGAACCAAAGTAAGAGCCAAGATTATTGTCTTCAGAGAGGGCAAAGGTACACTGATGAGCTGCCAGCAGCATCTTATTTCTTTTCGAGTTCCTGTTGCTCTTCCATTCCCATATAGGACATCTCCCTTGGAGAAAACGGCTGCCAATGGCACACTTAACCCGGCTCACTAGGTGTGAATTATGCATTATCTGCCTCCACCTAGTGGTACAGCTCGGCAAACTGCACTGATGTTACATCCTGTTGTAAAGTGCATCTTACTCGTCTACAAGCATACAGCCAGTACTACTATAGATACCGTGCACATGTAAAGGATAAGCTTTATTTCTGTTTTAAAAACGTCATAGTTACTACCCTAAAGAAGCTATTATGGGGACTTACCCCATCATTTAGATATCCTGAGCCTAATTCATTAACAGAGTGATATTCTGATAGGGCAATGTCAATACCTGTGACACCTGGTATTAAGAAGGAATAAGACCTCAGGAGAATAAAATCAATTATATCAGCTACAATTCAAGCCTTAACAATGTATATGAAAGCTGGCACACATAAAAAGCTTACAGATATGTCATGGGAAAGACTTGATGAGCTGCAAAAGTACAATTATGGCCTGACAGAGTAATGTTCTCTTGACTTTTCCTTCATAGCATTAATAGCAAATTTAATCCAATTTGAAGATGCATTTTCTCTTATCTTCTTTATATATTCATAAAATATAATTTTATGAAATTATATCTTCAACAAAACCTTCCTCAAACAGGATGCTCTTAGTGGTATCATTATGATATTTTCAGTTTCAGCCATGCCAATCTGAAGTAGCTCCGTTGATGTCAATGGAATTATTTTGGATTTATCTATAAGAGTAAAAATGTTAGCAAAGGACTAGAGAAAATATTATCTGTTTTGATTATTGCTACAGCAGGAACCACCACAAGCCAGAGAACTATAGATAATTACTGTTTATTGGAAAAGGCTGCAGAAAATTATTTGGGGGTGAAAATTGTTACTGTTTTCTGTCAGCCCTAAAAACAAGGTTCACAGACAATGAAACAAGAATCATAGAGAAAAGCAGCATGCTGTTCAGGTATATAGGAAAATATGGAAGTCCACCCACATTAGGAAAACAGAAAACACTTGGCCACATGAAGAGATCTGACAGAGCTTCTATACTGAGTGTCGTGAGATATTCATTATTTCTTGTATCTCAAAAAGCAACATACTCCCAGTTAAATGTTGTGGGAGATTTTAAAGGAAGAAGGAAGTAGGTTTTTACCTAGCAAACAATTCAGTTGTCAGATTCACTAACACGGGATATTCACTAGTGCTGGAGACCCAAATTCACAAATGGAGTCTAGAAAGTTTAGATATATTTATGTAGCCTAACAGCTACTAAACATGGTGGCAAATGGTGTCTCACTGTCTTGCTGAAAAACAAAGAAAGAATCAACATAAATTTACCCAGTTTTGCTAACATTGCAAATCTTGCTATAGGGAAGCCAGAATAAGGGTTGCATCAAACATTTTACTTACTGCTTCACACTAGAGATCATGTGGAACTAGTTATCTACCAAGACTTTTAAGTTCTTTTCAGAATCACTGTCCCACCATTAAGGGACACGACTCTGCCCTAAAGGCCATGTGAGGCTGAAAGGGATCTGTGGTTCTACTGCGGGTTTTCTCTAGATGAAGTATTGCACTCAAAGCAGAGATATCTAGAGGCAAAGCAAGGTTGTGCCAAAAAACCAGCCTGCATTAAACACCAACCTACACAGTTCAGGCATGAATTACAGAATACAGTACATTGGCAAAAGCATTTGTCCATTCCATTAACTGCCGTTTATGCAAAAAATCTGAAGATAAAATGTAGTCTCTGATGTTAAATATTTTTTATTCCCAAGTACAGGATAGTGTCACAGTAGTGTTCCTGATTACATACTACTTCTGACAAATAATTCGCTCAGAGTTCAACCATTACTCTGAAATCAATAGTTCCCCAATAAATAATCAAGTTATTCTTTACAAAATGAGATTTGCAGAAGATCGAACACAATGTTCTTGTCATTCGTGATTGGACATCAGGATCAGGAACAGCCTGAATCAGTACAGCCTCATCTTCCCTTGAGGGGAATCATTCTCATTATAATCATAGTATTTATGACTAGCAGAGCCTTTCGTTTTCGTGATGGTTACACCAACAACTGGTAGCAGTTAACAATGAAAGGAAAAAATATTGCAAAATACATTACGAGACTGCCTAGTGTTACTTTAATGTTCCCAGTGTTGCTGTATTTTTTAATGTTTGGGGGGAAATGCAGTATGAACTGACATTGCTTTAAAATAGAAAAGTATATAATAATGGTGCTTTTGTTGGTAATTGTGCTTATCACAAACATTTTTGCCTCAAGTTTCTTTTAATATTTTCTACCAGTTCTAATATGAATGGAAAGAGGAGTAGAGAAGGTGAGAAAGAATCATAATGTGAAGAATTGGTTTAACTTTTTTTCTCTGATTATGTGTTTTCTTCATTCTTACCTTCAGTGCCAGAAATAGGAATGAGGATTGATTCTTTGCATAAAAAGATTTAAGTTTTTACATCCTGGGAATGAGAACTCAGGTAATAATTTGAGTAGAAGTCAAAATGCTGGCGCAGCTCTAATAATAGCACAATACTCTTTTAAGCGTGCCTTAGCTTTGCAAATAAAATTCATTAGAGTTCTCTCTGAGATAATTTTTCAAACTATTAGATGATTATCCAGTCCTGATGTAAAAAGATCCAATTTTTATTTAGCAGTGAGTAGAATACTTTATGGTAATAAGGAATATATCAGGTTTTATAAGAAGGCAGAATGATTAAGGAAGAAATCTCTTCTTTTACTCGTGTTCACTATGGTTACAAAGCAGAATGTTCATATCATATCACTATCAGGTTAAATTCCATAGTTCCAACAGCTTTGAGTTCATACACATTACAAATCATGATCAAGATGATGGATAAATATTGGTCAGTATTTTCCACTGAGCTATTTGCTCCCACAGTATGATGTCTACAGCTCAGAAATACTTTGGATGTGAGATGCTTTGTACATATTCCATGTATGTAAAGTCAGGAATGGGACCACCTGTTTTGAAGTCTCTGCTGACTATGCAGGTCTAAGATGCTTGCTAAGTCAGTTTAACCATTTTTCCATGTTCTCTCACACAGCCTTTAAGCATTGGAAAGCCCACACAAATTCCACCCCCCCCCCCCCCCATTACATTGCACATTTTCATATTTTGGTTGAATGGAAGTGCTTAGGAATCCAGTATAATTATCTGGATAAGCATAACTTAAAGCACTAATCCTGACCTTTGCATGTTGTCTTCCTGAAATATTTATTGCCTTGTTATCTCTTAGCTTTAATTTGTGTTATAAATCTTTCAGTTGTTAGTTGTGTTTTCATCATGTTTATACAGTATATTAAAATGATTGGCCCTCAGTTCTGTTTAATTGGCCTCCTTGTTATTACAGAAGAGGTAGCAGTATAAAATAATATTCTCCCCTCTCATAAAAATTAACTACATGCTAGACTTTGGAAACATTTACATACGTGGTAATCAGATTTTTGCTTATATCTCAACTACAAATGCTACAGATCTTAGATGTCTTAATTAAGGTGCTCATGGGTAACAATCATTAGCAATCAAGATGACAGTCAAGCAGCTGCCCTAGGTAATGCACCAGTTTATTTAACAACCTAAAAAATCACCTAGCAAGAATGTCATGAATACCCCGGAAGTGCCAGATCAGATCAAGTACATTGTTTTAAAAAGGACCCTGTGCCTAGAGTATTTTCATCAACCTGACTGACATTCCTTCAGGTAGCCCTAGCTTTTGCACTTCACTTGAAAAATTTTTACTCTATTTTTCTTTGAATAAAATACATTCCAGTGCAATCTACTTATTGATTTTGAAAATACCACAGTTCTTTCCCACCTTCAATCCCATTTGTCACTCTTGAGATCAAAGGGGTTTTTTTTCAAGTAAAGTATGCAAAGAATCTGCATAAAAGTAAATAGAAGTTTTATAAATCAAACCTTAAGTGCTTAAATGCACTTTTTATTTCAAGCAGTAATTTAAAAAGTTGAAGCAGAAACATCATCTGGCAATTTGTACTACCGGAGAGGTACAAACAGTGAAAGTTACATTATTCCCTGTTGCTACTTTATGTCTAGGCTATGTCTATAAAACACAGAAAAAATACGATAATTACTTCAAATTTCATTTCAGGTATCATATGATATAAATTCTGCATTCACAAGCTGATGTGTATCATGCACAGCCAGAGATGCTTCAAGGTGTACCTTCTTCAGCATGGACTTATCCTTGGGCCACAATCCCTTTTATACCCATAGCCATAGACACTTTGAGTGTCCTGTTCTGGTGAGGACTTAGCCAGGGTTACAAGTATTTTGGGATGTCCTGCTTTTGAGTGGATTCATCCACAGGTCACAGTCCCTTTGACTTGAGATCCCACTGGAGTTCCAGCCTGTCCCGTACAACAGCAGTGTTTCTCTGGACATCTGCCAGCCCAGACACATTTCCTTGCTGTTATCAAAGTGTTCCCAGGTACAGCAGAGTCAGATGATAAGCATCACAGCACTACAGCGAGCAGAGAAAGCAAAAAGTGATGCAAAACAATTTTTTGTGATATTGTTTTTTTACCTTTTTGAGTCCTGCAGAACATTTTTTCCATTCAAGATCAAAATCTCATATTTCACCCTCACTGGTTTATGAGAATGCGCTTTCCAGCTACTTTGTGTCATTGTTACAGTATTGGTTCATATGTACCAATATTGTGGTGTTCACAATGAGCAATGTATCAAAACTCCAAATGAGTTTGCGGCTCACAAACCGTTATTTCCCAAAAAGGTGACCCAATCTTCCAAACAAAATTATGGCCTCACTGAACTAATTCCAGTATAAATATTTCATCTTACTATTAAGGTAGATTTAAGCAGAAACCAAAGCAGAATCCTCTGGAATCTAAAACATTTACAAATGAAGACTTACATTCCAGCATATTGCAGCAGTGACCTAGTTTACATGCATTTTCATAGCAGCATCAAACATATAATTAGTCTTTGCTTAAAAGACATCAATCATAATTACTATCTGGAAACAGTATCAGTTAAAGTGGATGAAAACATATTAAGACTATCGATAATAAAAGAATGGAACTACATGACAGACATAATTTACAGATTTTTCAGCTGCTAAATCACTAACAGTATTTCTTGCTTCCAGAAAGAATTTGGTTTGTGTTTTATACATCAGGACTGATTCACTTGCCTCCACTTCTGTTTTTAATAAACAGAAATAAGAATAAACAAGAACACATATGCAACATACTAGAAAACCCATCTTATTTCAGGATATTCAATAACATTAAAAGGAATAAAACTTGGGCAGCCCTGTAGCTAAAGTTGCCTGCTGAACACTGCATTCATTGCAATATACCATCACAGAGTGTGAGGCTCTAAATTAATAAAGTCTAGGGTTAAGAGTTCTTTGAAGTTGATCTAGAAAGCTTGGATATTTAACAATAGAAACAATTACATCTTTTATCAATCTACAAACAATTTTAAAGGAAGCAAAAGGACTGCAAAGCAAGCAAAAGGACTGCAAAGCAAGCTTATCAGATAGGACTGTGAAGAATTTACTGGGCATACAAACAATACTATATAAGAATTTATTATTCTTTTCAAATAGAATGTATCCTAAAAAGATGAAATTAGAAATCTTAGGTACTTGTGTGTTTCCAAAAGTATTGCATAGGAAAACACTCCAGCTAATTGTCTGTTAGTGGTCTCTCCATCTTTGTCTGTATACCATGAAATTTCTATAAACAAACTCTAAATGTTACATCAGAAGATTATGTACAACTGCTGTGAAAATGAACAGTAGGATACTATGTCTAAAATAACCAATTTTCATTATTCTTCTTACCTCAATTGATGAGCTTTTTATTTAAAAAATATTCTAGCAAATATTTGTAAGATTTACTTTCTAGCAATGATCATTAATGGAAAATTTGAACAACAGTAAATATTCATTTATTTTGGCATTCTTGTCAGAAAAAATAGACACTACCTTCACAGTTCTAGGTGACCTGCTGATTTTATTTATTTCTCCAGACTTGCTTTCAGACTTGGATGAAAGAATCATCTACGTAAAGCAAAGCCGAAGGCAGATTTTCATCAAAGATTTACCATAGCCACAATTGTGAACCCAGTCCTATCTTTTCTAGCAGAAAAACTTCTTTGAAACCTGATGGATTAAAATAAAACAAAAAAATCAAAACAAACAAACAAACAAACAATAACCAACTCAAAAAAGTTGTAACAACTTCTGCAACTATTAAAACATAAAGTTCATTATTCTGTGCTAGTTATTCAATTTAAGACAGAAAGGATCAAGAAGTGAATGAAAGAAGGCTTGATTAAACATGTGTCTGTCATGACAGCACTACGGTAAACAATCCATTCTTGCTTTAGAAATCCTCCTGTTTAATAACAAATTGTCTAAGCATGTGCATCATCCCTACAAAACTTTAACAACATGATACAAATATTTTAAGATGAAAAATTTTGTTAGACTAGGGTCAAGTTCTTATCATGTTGCATCATTGAGCTCAGTTGTATGTGGCCGGCGTTTCTATAAACGACAAAAAAATTTCTAATAACTTGGGGTTTTTTCCAAAGCTGAAATGAAATAAAAATATTACAATTTGACTCAAAACTTCTTTTTTTCACCATTTTCATGTTAAAAAGTACACAGAGTTCAAGGTAGGTTTGCAGAACTGCAAAGTAGATAATGTGCAAGTGATTTGAAATTTTAAGTGGGAAATTGTGGCCTGGGTGTTGAATTCAAGTTCTGTGTTCTGTTCTCTGTCTGTAAATTTTCATCTGACGCTGTTAAAGAAAAACATTTCATTGTCTCACCTATTGTCTCCTAGAAAACATCCATTAGCAGTGGAATTCCCTACAGATTCATCTAAAGATGCATGTGGCAGTTATTCTGGATTTATTAATTACCATTAATTAATAAATTACCATATCATGCATCAAATCAAAGCCAGACTTGATTACTAAAGAGTTTTTCCCCAATATTTCATTATATAGATTATATAGATTTTAAACCCTCTCCAATTCTCAGAAACTCATAAATCTAAGTCAATGATGATAACACAATATTGGTATCTTATAAATATCTTGGTAGTTTCCCAAAGTCGTGGTACAACCTAAATTTTGCCAAAGCATGTAAGACAATTTTTTATGATTCAGATGTCTGTGCAGTAGACTATGTCATGAGAGCTGGTAAGCACTTTTTTAATTCCTGCTTAGTTGAATCTCATTCACCATCTTTCTATGATTATTTTTATTATCACTAGAATAAAAATAATAATAAAAGTATTTGAATAAAAAAATAAAAGAGACTGCTAATCAGATAATACAATGCAACTAATGTGTGGGAAGAGAATACTATCTAGAGGAGACTCATGGTATTGGGAATTTAACATCTGTGGTGCTCTCCTTGCCCTCTGCTCTGATTTTTCAAGCCACCTCTCCCAGAAATGTCAATGCATGGAAAGGAAGTATAAAAGTCATGTTTTGCAAAGTAAAGTGTGACATCCTCATGATAGTCAAAGTGTTGAGAAAAGAGGTTGGTTTAACATAGGAGGACTGTTATAAAAAGATCAATCAGATAAATATTAGCCATGTTTCCAAATCATACTCTGAAGCAGTTTTTTACTTTTTTACTTGGAAGGACATGCCAACTTGTGAGATGACACACAGACACAACTTTTAGTAAGTTTGAGCTAACAAGTGCTGGGTTCAGAATTTTTGTCATTAGGATCAGTGAAAATAGAGGTCAGAAGCAGTAGCAGGGAGACTTCATCATATTCAACTAAGAGTATCCATCTCAAAGCAAAGAGTTTTCCTGGCCACCCTGTCAGTCCAGTGTACCCATTTGCGCTATCCAGCTCCCTTGGACTTTGACAAGAACAGCAAAAGGTGCTTGCCTCACTTCTTTCTATGAATCATCATCAATTATTATTACTTTGTTATTAGTTATTATAATGTTTTCTTACTGTATTTATTATTTCCTCAACCTATGTGTCTGATTGCTCAAAAAGTGAAAAAGTAGCAATTCTCATCATGATTGATACAATATACAGCTGGAAGAAAAAAAGGACAAATCTTGTTTTCCAGAATATGCTATAAACAGAAATATAAAGCAAGAATAATTTTTATGAACTTTCTTCCAGTCTTTATTTCAAACTATTTTCTGTTTAATTATTAATTTGGGGTTTTTTTTCTACTCAGTAAATGTCCTTGATGGCATTTCTTTTCCACTGGATTTTCAATGAGGTCAGATTAGTGCCTCTGGAACCACCATCTCTTCAAACGTTAGTTTTATATGGGATCGTACTTAACTCTGGAATCTTTGTTCATAAAATTTACCACATCAATGTATTCATAACAGACCTGGATGAATGTGTAATGGAAACAAGGAGAGCACTAGGATCCTCCTCCTTCCAGAACACAATAGAAGAAGCCAAAAATGAGAAAGAGTCAGTGAGCACAAGCCAGCCCCCATACAAAAACAAGACAGTAAAATACTACTTGCAACAGCAGCAGTCATGCATGACCTACAAAGGCCAGAATTAGGGCTTGGGTTCTTTTGATCTGATGGTACTGTAATAATGCAAAGCAAATCAATAGATTGGTAAAAGAAAATCAGGACACTTCTAGCAATGGACACCACAATGTACTGATGCTTCATGTGGGTACTGGTGCTTAACAAAATATGGCTAATCCTGGTTGTGTCAATGTAATTTAGAACTTAATTCCTTATTCTTAAAAAAAAAGGCATGAAGAAACCCAATGCAGACTTGCTAATGCCCTGGATAAAGAAGATTGCCAGTTTGGTCAACCTGGGTTCTTATCTCTCCTTCTACAGAGCTCAAGTGTTAACATTGCACTGCCAAGAAGCATGAATTAAAGCTTGCCAGTATTTCAGTATTTCAGCAAAACATGTTCCTGTCTTTTCCTGATTAGAAATACTTTGCTGTTAGCTAGCAGTGTTGCTCTAACTCTGATGCCTAAGAATATAAAAATTACATGATTTGTAAAGCAATGTGTCATATGTTATGTTGGGAATAAGACATTTACAAGTTGGATCTGTACAGGGCAACCATCAAGCTAAGTACAGGTCAGAAATGACTGTTCTGGTTATTACATAAATTAATATTCCTTAAACACCTTAAGAGAGGAAGACAGCTAATCAAGTATGGTAACTAGGAGAGATGACATCCTATAGAAGTGAACTTCTGTGGGACAACTATGGGTTAATAGTTGATGAGGCGTATGGAAAACTACAGTGGTCATAAAATTTTTACTGAGCAAATACTGAGTCCATAGTTTTGAACACTGAGTGGGATTGGTACTTCAGGATCTCAGGTTTGCCTTTGTAGGTCTTTCCTGAGGATCAGGTTTCACATGTCAATTAAAAGAATTTTTTCTTCTTCCAGCTGGGTGTTTCTGGTTTTTTACTGATAGTCTTTCTGAGTTAACCCTATGCTGGACCTGTTTGGTTTCACCTGCACCATCTCCACAAAGCCATTTTAATATCTCATGGATAAAATGGACCTGAAATGCTTATGTTTAGGATCCATGGATTTTGACAATTCTGTTGTGAAACTTCAATTGGCAACACTTGTATGAATGCCCTAGCAGTTACATACTTACCTCAACAACATAAGAACAACTTTTATGGGTCAAGGATTGAGGTCAGACTGTATCTTTGAAAGAACTGTCTTCAGGCAGTTCCTGTCAGGGCTCTGAGTGCTCTAGCAAGCCTTAGCTGGTAATAACAAGCCCTGACCAATCTCACCTGTGACCTCCATCCACATATCTCCACTCATTCATCCAGTAGCTCTATTTAAGCTCTTGCCTGAGGCTCTGGTCCCTGTCTGAGCTGCAACATACCTGTGCTTGCCCACAGCCATGTCTCCAGCTGCCCTGATTTAGAGACTGGTTTTGCTGGAGGGACTACAGACTGACAAAGATAGTAGCCTCATATCGTGTACTCTGGGTTGACATTAGACCTAAGACATAGGATTGTTTCTGAGCCATCTCCTGCTGTTCCCTCCCAGCTGGACTCCCTGGATCAGGCTCATCACCTTGACTTGTCCAAGGCTCCTGGTGGACCCTGTCACTATCACTACCTCGTCCTGCTCTGGTCCTGTGGGACTGCACCCTGATTGGTGAGCTCCTGTGGTTAACCTCAGCATCCATTCTTGCTGCTCTCTAACACTGGATATCACACAAAATTAGGGGGAAAAAATGCCACAAAACTCTCACCAGTCATATTTTTATGTGGGAATCTGTATAGGAAATCATTAATTACACCATGTACCAAAAGTGGATGATAACTTCCACTAAATTTTCCCAGAATGTTTCCTTAGCATAGGAACAACTTCCAGACACCTCAACACATTGCCAGAAATTCACCTCTCACACAACAAACACCAGATGAAACAAGACCACACCAAAGCAATGAACACAAGAACTTCCAACGCCTCTGTCTTTACACAGTAATGAGCCTGTCAATTGTTGCAAAACGCCTCGGTGCCTGCTAACTCATCACTTCTATGGGAGTTACTTAGCTATTTCCCACAACCCGATTACTCTTCTTTGTTCCATGTAGCTTAACTACTCTTTCCCTTCAAGTTGAGCAACTTTAATTAGGCTGTTCCAAAATAAATAATTTCCAGTCTGGTTTAAACCTGATGTTCACTGGAGTTGTGCAAGAGCTGAAACACTTAGACATCTTAAAAATATAGGAATATCTTATACAGAGAAATATATCCTCTAAATATATGTTAGTTTAGTAAAATATGTTTATTTTTTTCTTACTATAAGCTTTACTTCTGTAACCAAACAGAGGCCCTTATACTTAGTAGCATATGGATTACTAGTTTTTGTAAGCTTTAATGGAATTAGGCGACCTGAAAATAGTATTCCTACAACAATCATTATTTCAAAAGAAAAGATTTGGAAGATCATCTCAGAAAATTCACAGTAAAAAGATGCGTGTTTGTCCTCAGGTACCTTAGTCATGAGAACTGCAGAGGAAGCTATGAGGAACAAAGGCATAAGAAAATGCTGGAAGTATAACACATGCACCTGTTTTCACTGAATGCAAAACTGTGGGGCCTGATTAGGCTAGAATTGAAAGAAAAATATTTTTTCAGCATTTTAGTTCACCATTCCCTGAAACTTACAGAGTAAATGCATGTCTGTCAGTTGGGAAGGGAGCTAGGTCTCACACAGTTCCTCAGTATAGTTTCACCACCTGCCTGTGTGCTCTCAGGCCAGTCACTTTCCCTCTCTGGCTCAAATGCGTCACTTTGCATGGGAACATTATTGTGCTGCAGCAAACATAAATGTAGTAACACGTGTGAAATATTCCACTGCAACTTTCCTGCTGATTCTTAATTACCCACATTAAAAATAGGTTTCTCTAACTTACTAGAAACGAATTCATATCAGTGTGTAGTTTTCTTTCCTTTGATAAATATTTTTCAAGTTGTTTTCACTCTTAAGAGTATATTAACAAATTCCCCTTGGAAAATAAATTCCCAGCATCAACTCTATGTTAGAAGTAATCGTGGAAGTTTTGAAAGAACTGAGCATGGCTGTTCCCTTTCACTTTCCCTGTCACCTTTGTAGTCGGTTTCACAGTTTTCTATGTACATGGGGAAATTCCAGGATGGCTCTACGGCACTGGCTCTGGTGACTTAAGAGCCTAAAACAACCAGAGGATGTGTGACAGGCAGCACGACGCACACGGGCTGTGAGCAGTGATACCTTGAGAAGGTGTGCGCAGTGAGCTGCGAACAGAGAGTATTGACACCCTGTCGTCGGTCAGGTGGATGTTATTAAAAAGGAGGATAAATCCACGCTGTTGGGGCTCCGATGGGAGATGCTGAATGGCATTTGGAAAGCGGACCGCCTTCCATCAACAGCCGTGAGCGCTGTTGGCAGGCAGCGCTCCTGGAGCTTGACCCCATTTCCAGGGGTTCTCGCAGACCCACAGAGCGCCACTCACCTCCCTGGGCACCCCGTGAAGTGCGGACATGTCGCCGCTTACTAGGTTATTGTTACGGGTACACGACGCTTTGCCGCCCAGACTGCAGGAAAATGGGGAGAGAGGGGAAGGGAGAGAGGGATCCCGGGGTGCGGGAAAGATGCAACTCCGCGGAAGCGCGGGCTGCGCCCCCCTCGCTGATCCTCTCCCCGTCCCGCTCGGGGGCGGGGGGTCGCGGCCCGGCCCCCTCCCCGTGTCAGCCCCGCCCCTGCCCGGCCCGTCGCGCCGCCGTGGGCAGACGCGTCCGGCGAGCTCCGGCGGCCCCTCCGCGGCCATGCGGCTCCTCGGCGGCGCGTCCTGCGCGCTGCTGCTACTCCTGCTCGCCCCCGGCTCCCGTGAGTAGCGGCCGCGGGGGGACGGGCCGGGCACGGCGGGCTCCCCTCGCAGCCGCCCTGGCCGGGGGCTGCCGCGGCACCTCGGCCGGGCCGGGCCTGGTGCCGTCGCTGGCGGCCGGGAGCGGGGCGGGGGCTGCCCGCCGAGAGCCCG
>NW_020884872.1:77541804-77613985 GCF_003945725.1 Corapipo altera
GAGAAACAATTACAAAAGAAGCTCCCGAGGAGCGGTTCGAGTCCGGGATGCGCGGGCACGCCTGGGCCAGCTCGCCCGTGGCTCCGCTCCCGGGAGCGGGAGGCACGGCGGGAGATGTCTCCGCACCCCGCCGGTTTCCCGGGGCCTGGCAGGTGAATGGCGAGAGGGGCACGGGGGAGCCCGGGGCGCTGCGCTGCCCCAGGCCGGGCCCGGCTGGAAGGGGACGCTCCGGCCCCTTCTGTGTGCTGTTCTCTGGGGCGGTACTTACGGCGAGGGGCTTTTAACGGGGGCTTTGGGGTCATCGTGGCGGTGCGGGTGGGACAGACGCTCTGCTTTGTCGTGTTTCTGTCAGGCGCTGGCAGCAGCAGTGCCTCTTTGTGATGTCTGGTTCTAGCAAATACACAGCCTGTGTTTGCTCGTGCTCAGCTCAGAACACCAGAGTCGGGATAATCGTTGACATGCACTGAAATAAAGCGAGAGCTATAAAGGTCTGAGCTGCCATGGTTGCCTTTCAGAAGACTGTAATGCCCCATACGGTGCCCCACAATTTTCCAAAGTAAAGTAGCCAGAAGATACGTACCAGAATTAACCTACCATGAATACCGTTGAAGAATCTCAGTCAGTCCAGCAGTGTTACTGTGCTGTTGCTTAACCTGGTGAAGTTGTAGCAAAGTTGATACCAAAAAAAAAAAAAAAAATTAAAATGAGGAATGTAAACACCTTTATAATTGCCCTTCCAAAAAAAGGCAAGTGTTTTTTAGAAAAAGTTTACAGGTAACCTGTTTATTGCTTTGCTAAGATCTTCTGGCCCCCATTTAACAATAATAGACTGTCATTTCATTTGATAGACGATTGCATTGATCTGTTTTTTATCATGCTACTTCCTGAGTGCATGTGCTAGTTTAAGGAAGTGTACAGTCAGTGCTGTCTCCTGGGGCAGTGATGATCTCATCTGACTTTTGTCAGTCTAATGTAGTCCTTCCTTTATATGTAAAGTTGTTGTCTAGAGCCCAGTTAGAATATGTTGAGAGAAGTTGTGCCCTTTGAAGGCTCAGTTCAATGTATGTGTTGTAATACCTTTTTCTAGTTAACTTGGAAACTTCCAGAAAGCACTGCTGAGATTTGTGTTGGTTTCAGCAAAAGTTTGTGATTATCTAATCAATGCTGCAGGAGAAAGTGTGAAACCCATCAAGTCCTGTGATTTGCAAAAAGTGAAAGTGACAGTAGATTTGTCCTCTTCACTCCAGTTAAGATTTTTGGGCAGACTGGTTCTGTCAATATAATGCTGCTCTTTTACTCTCTTGAACGGTTTGCTTCTAGGTGTTGGTCAAGTCAGTGGAAGAAACATCACCAAAATGTTGTTATGGTTTAGGAAAAATCCTTCCCTCTATTATGTAAAATCCAGCTGGCTGCCTGGTATCTGAGTAAAGAGATTCCCTGTCAGGAAGTGACCCCCCACCCCCTTCCTGCGCGGCTCAGAAAAAATAGCTAGTGACATCTTCCAAGAGCTTACCTGTATACAAAATTCATTGCAATACAAAAAATTAGCAGCAGCGGCAGCAGCCTCCAAACCTGAAAACAGGCATGGTATTTTGATTTCACCATATTCTCCCACCTCTTAGATTTTGGGTGACAGCAAAAGGGAGTGTAGTTTTTCAGTCTCAAATTGACTGGGATTGAGAATTGATTCCGTGGGTCTGTATTGTTTCCATCTATGCAATGGTGTTTATGCTTTCCTTTGCAAGACTGTGAGGTAGTTTCACAATGATAAGGTATGAAGACCTGTCCAAAAAGTTGCTGCAATAATCATGCCTACCCTCTCTCTTAGGAGAGACCTTCTTGGCAGGTCAAGTACATAATTTCAAAAATAGGTACCAAAAGACGTTGCTGAATCAAAGGGAAAATGAAGTTTCCAGAAAGCAGGGATTTGAATTTATGGTTTCTCAGAATTGCCTGGCAGCTGGTACAATAGATTTGAGGTCAGGGAGTTGCTTTTATTTCAGTCTCCAGAATTTTAATCTTAGCCATTTCAACTAAGAAGAATGAGTATGCTGATGGTGGAGAGTATCTAGGGGATGGTTATATTCATGTTGCTGCTTTAACATTTCTGCTTTAACCATTCCAGCACCTCTACTGTTGCTTACCTGGATTGCTTAAAGGTTATTGAGCAAGTGGGAGATCTTTCTAATGGACTGCACATTGTTGGTGCTTCTGTTCTTTTTGGTTTAAACCAACAAAAGCGGAAATTACTTGGGCATAAAACTCTCCTACATGTCTGCTAGGCATCAAACTTGAAAAGGGAAAATACCCAGAGAGAAATTTATATATGACTTTTGAAATGTCCCCAAAATGAATGTGTAAAATTGTGCTTAGTAAAAATGAGAGTTTATATACCAGCATCTTCCTGCAGCGTGAGGTTTAGCTACACTAGACATTAAGCATGTGAGTCCTTAGAAATGTGTCTATTTTATACAGAAAGGTGAGAGTGGGCAAATTGATTTTTGTCACATGCAGGGAGTCGAATGAGTATTGCCACTCATTAGTGTAGGGTTCTTCTACCAGGGTTCTTCTATGGAGAACAGTAATTTGGTATGTATCTGAGCTAGAGACTATGGATTCCAAACATGAATGTTATCCACTGTGTTGATTTTTGCAAGCAAAATCAAGTCCATTTAACATCTTGTCCTGTTAATTTTCAACAAGTATTGGAGCTATCCCCGTCACTCACCCTGCATCTATCTACGTGTATAACAGAAACACAAGTCTGCATCCTGTCTCTACCACTTTGGAAAATCGAATTCCAGCTATAAAGCTGGAAGAACTGAACTGATTTTGCCCCTCTGAAAGTTTGCTTATCCAAATTGTCTCTAACTCATGACTTTTTACACACTAGAACAACAAAACCACAAGAGGCCCTGAAAACTCAAACTGTGACGTGGGCTCAAACTGTGACTGTGCTTCCACAGGAAGCACACTTGCCTTCAGATACACCCCGACCAACCACACAAAATCATGGTTTTAGCTGCATCTGTGCCTGACTTTAAAGAGAGGAAAACAGAGTTGTCTGGCAAAAACAATGTTGATCCCCCTTCCCTGTTACTTCCCAGTATGTGTTGCTGTGAAACCGTTTTAAATTGGGTATATCCTTGTTTTGGTTCCATTTCATCATGAAAAATGAACACAGAGATCCTTTCTTTCTTTCCGCTCTCTTCTGGATAACGGTGGGAACAAGCATCAGCACAACGTTTTGTAGGCCTGATACTGTAACTACTGCTGTGTCCCAAAGAGCTTTGCTTCTTCTTGTGCACAGGATGCTGCAGCTGGCTGCCGGCTTTCTCCCCCCTTCCTTCCTGTACTCGCTCATGCATGTACACAGTTGGGTCAGTGCAGGTTTCTAACCCTTGCACTTCTGCTTCCTGGAGAAGGCCAGAACCCTTCACTGTTTTGCTTTGCGACACTTGCACTTTGCAGCCTGTGGTCTTGAATGAGAGTCTCCACTTGTCAGAGCCACCACTGCATAAAAACTATGGTGTTTTTCCCTTTGCTTAACAATCAGGAGTCCTTCCTGCCTTCCTTTTGAAGTCTCCTGCTTGTCACTGCAGTGATATGTGCAGCTTTAAGTCCAGACCCACAGTCTGACAATAGAGACCAGTTTGGGAATAGTGTAATTTTAAGATTTTCTTTTTCTCACCTGTCCCATTCAATGCAATGTGTTCCAATGTGGCATATGCTTATGCAGTACCCTATTTAAGCTGTATTTGTATTCTAGAGCCAATGCTTGCAATTCAAATTAAGAGTTTGGAGTTTGAGGAGAAAGAAAAGTTGCATCTTCTAAGCTGAATAAGGTCCTTGATGTCTTTCAAGGTGTACAGTCCAAGCTGATTGGAACTAGGATTAATATAGTCCTGTCTTCCCTTCCACCTCTGCTTCCTGCCCCTCTCTTTCATCTAATCATACAGGGAGTGCATTCTGCTGGTTGATGCAGCAAAATACATTGTGTGCTCTTGGAAAGGGGGTAATGTCAGTTTTGTGTTGGCTTAGCTTCCTCAATCAGATCACTGTTTAATGGGGGGCATTCACTCTGATGTTGTCGATGTCTTGCAGGATTGGGTCCTCTCTGGGAAAGCTTAGTTTAACTGTGTCCCATCCTTTGTTTGTTTGTGTGTTTTCCCTGAGCTCCCTAATTAAACAGTCTAAAATATCTTGCAGTGCTGCCCTCCATCTTGATACTGCACGGTTTTGCCATTTGTATTTACAGGCTTTACCATTTTGAGATATTCACTAAGGTTTTGTAACCACTAAGAAAATGCCCTATTTCTGTCAGACTTGGTTCAGGTTATTTGCTTGTCTTTACCACAATATTAAGTGATCACAACTAAACTATGCTTGGCAAAGGCAGAATCCACAACCAATCCTCCTGTATGCTTGTGAATGCCAGACTGTTTATTCTGTGTGGTTTATCTATAAATTTTACCTCCTGTTTGTAGACCAGGTTTGAGGATAAAGTAGTCAGGCCTCAGTTAGTCTCTAGGGTATGATGATAGTTCTTTGGAAGTGTGATCCTTCTCAGTCCCATTTACCACCTGCCAAATGCCCAGTGGATGCATTAACATGCCTTTAGTCTCAAACTGAGCAGTGTAACTTCTTAGGAGCTATTTATCTTACGTTGTCCATTTAGGGCCAGAGCAAGCCCCTGTCTGCCTGCACAGGCCTTGTAGACCTCACAGGAGAAGATTTAAGTGAGAAGTTCTTTTCCTTCTGCTCTAGGTGGTGCAGGTCAGATATTATTACTGAAGGAAGGTGCCTGATTTTCTGCCTCTTGGCCTCATTTTGTCTCAAGGAAGACAAGAACCTGGGTTAGGGATGATGGAGAATATAAAATAGAGGATGGGAGGAGTACCAGTTCGTTTGATGGTTGGGTAATATAAAAATTGTCACTTTTAATGCACTAAGAGCAGGCTGTTGTGCTTTTATATCATCATTATACCTAATTCCTGTCCATGATAATTTAGTCATTTATATGCCCCAAAGCCAAGCGACAGATGATGTACTTTTTTTTTCCTTAGTAATAACTTGCCTAAAACTATCTTTTTATTCTTGTGGGTTCTTATGTAGGAAATGAAGACATGAACAGCACTGCACCTTTTACTACGATTTCAGGCCAGAGATTGCCAGGTAATGCTCTTGACATTTCTGTTGCTGTTCCTCAGTAACATCGAGAAAAGCAATATGTATTATTGTATACCTTAAACTATCCTGTGGTAATTTGTCCTTTATTGAATTGTGAACAGCTGTAGGGCAGGGGGGAAGGTACTCTGATTGTCACATCTATTCTGGGACAACTAAAGTTATTTAAGAGGAACTGTAGAACACAACGCAGTTCTCATATACTTAGTTACCCCAGAGCAACAGAGAGAGGAGAAATAAAATGGGAAAATTTTGTGTATGGAACTAGAAACACCTGGCAACACCCGTTTACAGTTAAAAGGAGAACTAAGAAGTCTGCTGGGCTAGAATTCAGATAAAGGCAAGACACTTTTTCATTTGAGTAATTTTTGCCCTGTACTACTACGCTCATTTTATTTGCTGTTGGCCAAAAGTGGGGTGCATACTAATACTCTGCTCATTGACTCACTCTAGCTGGTGCTAATTACACTACTGACTCACACCCAAATTCCAGGCAGTATACGTAGCTTCTTTTCACCTGTATGAACATGCAGTCCACATCCAGAGTTGTCCCAGGGTTGCAGAAGGAAGCACTCAGAACCTGGAGGAAATGCAAAGATATGTTCTGGTTGCAGTATTGGCCCAGTGTAGAAAAGGTTTAAACCCAGGCATCTCCATGGCTTATGCTGGTATAAAAATCAACATATCCAAGAAAGAATGTGTTTGTAATTGTACAATCCTAGACTGTTTCTCAAAGGCAATTAAATCTGCAAGTTAATATCCCAGGTATGTCAGTGTTGCATGAGCAGGGGGGGCTAGTTGGCTGTGATTATACCAAAGAAAAGGCAAAGTAATTCCCTCCCACAATCCCATTTTTTGGTACATGGTATGAAGGTCTAAATTTGGTGCATTTGTTCTTAAACCTGAGCTTGCTCATATCATGTATGCAATTGCAAAAAGCATTGACAAAACTGTTTTAGACTAGACTTTTCCAGTGGTAAGATCAGCAGATCCATTCAAGGGAAATAGGTATATATCTGCTTCTTGTTTGCAGTAGCTGTGTTGCTCTCAATCTCTGAGGTCATGTGCTTTGCTTTTCAGTCATGCTGAAAACCAACAGTGCTGCTGCAAGACACATAGCACTGTGAGAGGGTGCTGTAAAAGATCAGTTACTTCAGAGAAAAGAATATTCACAGAATTGGCATACATAGCAGTGCAGAATGAAGGGAGAAAAGTATGGACAGTGACACTCCCAGGAACAGCCCAGTAGATCTTAGCCAGGAGGAAGACTGTTAACCTGTAAGAAATACAGAAGAGGGATGCAGCAATGAGGACAGAAGTGAGAATGGGAGGGTGCCTGACAAACCTAGAAGTAACATGAGGAGGAAGGAGGGGCAAGAAAAAGAGAACTGGAAAAGTAGAGGTGAAAAAAAGGAGAGAAGAACAAAGCCACTATGACTGAAACATGGTTTGTATTTTATGTCTTTGAAAACAGGTACCTTCTTAGGACTGTTTTTTGTAGAGAGAGTGTAAGTCTACAGAAAAATGTTTCACAGAGTATTGATTTGTCCCTACTTGACTACAGTATATTCCCAGCATCAGCCCAGTTTGCAACAGAGATACAGCAAAATGGAAGAAAAGATAGAGGGACGGGAAATGGAACTGAAGTAGAGGCATAAAAACTACAAAAAAACCTCACGGTGCTTAAGTAGGTCAAGAAAGTCAGTGATAGTATGGCTTTTTACAGCAAATGGAATAGAACATGACATAGAAGTGGAAGAGAGCAAACAGAGGAGATATAAAGAATTCAGATGCAGACCATTCAGGCACTGTTGTGCATAGAGTGCAACTATGTTCTTGCTGCTCTGAGATCTGGAAGTATTTTGCAGAGGGATAAAAACTGTCTGCTTTGGGATGGAATAATCTCTACCATATTTCCTATTGTAGTGTGCAAACACAGATACCCTGAAGAGAGTATTGTGTTGTGGGTACTTTAATTATAGTGTGTTAAATTGAAATGAATAATATTGATTTTCTTCTTTTTCTTTCTTTTTCCTTGAAGACAATAGCAGTTCATCCAATGTCACTTCTGTGTCATCCACACAATCTGCAGCAACATCTGCAGGAGGTATGTATCTGTTCATCTGTCCATGACTATGAACCTAGAAGTTAGCTCCAAACCTAGCCCAGATCATACCAAATTCTGAAGAACAGGACATCAAAAGTGGGTATTTGAGAGAGAGGCATTATCATTTTAGGGCTGGGAAGCAACATGTAAAACAACTCTGAAGAGAACCTATACTGCTTTTTCAAATTTAGGTAGCATGCTTCATCAGTAATTATATTTGCAATGCCATTGTAACACAGGATTCAAAATAAAAATTCAAGGAAGAATTGCAAGAAGTTGGTCTTTTAACTGTTCATTCTTTTTCTCTTAGCAAACTTCTTCCATTTTCATGGAAGGTGAATAGGATGTTGTGCAAACAGTGCGTATCTGTTTAATATTATTTCACAATAAACAGATTTAGGGTATAATGAAAGAGTAAGCCTTTATTTCCTTTTATGTAAGACTCACCATGATGATCATAAGGATCATCAAGGTTGGAAGAGATGTTCAAAATGGTCTAGAGCAACTATCAACCCAGCACCACCATAATCACCCCTAAACCATATCCCCAAGTGCCACATCCAGATGCCTCGTGAACATTTCCAGAGAGGTGATGGAGTCACCATGGTCAATATATTCCAATACCTAACCACTCTTTCAGTGAAAACCTTTTTTCTAATACCTAATCTGAACCTCCCCTGACACAAGATCATTTGCTCTCATCCTTTCATTTGAGAGATCATGGAAGAGACTGACCCCCACCTCACTACAATCTCATGGGAGTTAATACCATAGAAAGTAGTCCCTTTAGAGCTCATAGCCCAAAATAGCACCGTTTAAGCAAGACACAAGTGACAGACATGGAACAATCTGTCATGGGTGCTTTTGCATTGTTCTAGCACTACCTTATTTCTTTCACAACCTGCCAAAGAACTTCAGGTAAGAATTATTTCCCAAGGCAGCAATATTGCCTTTGTGATACTCCAACATAAATAACATATTAACACATCTTTGTAGAACAAACAAACAGTTCATCCACTTGCATTTGCGGTGTTCCAACTGTCGGCTATGTCAGTATGAGATTATTAAAAAAGGAAATTAAAAAATTCATGTTGTGGAAGAACTTGCACAGGCAAATTTCACTACATTAGTAAGGACTGGATAAGAGTTAATGTCTTGCAGTTCTTCAGGCTGTGATGCACAGATAAAAGGTTGCATCTGAGAGAAGCTAGTTCTAGAAACTGGATCCCCTTTGTGCTAAGAACCACGTGAAAGCAGAGCAGAAATACTGGGTCTACCAAAAGATACTTTGTGTACTTGTGAAGTTTTATGCTAAGCATAAAGTCCCAGCTATGTCATTACGTTTCCAGTACAACTCTTACTTTCTGTCCCTGTAATCTCTAGATAAGCTCTGAGCTACCACACTCAGAAGTTGCTTCTATTTACATATAAAATACTCACTAGGAGAGAAAAAAAAAAACCAACAAAACAACTTTGCAGGGACCTTTCTTTAGATAGCAAGCAAGTGGTGCAGTGTCTCATTCCATTGCCTGCAGGGTCCCAGTTTAAGCATGTCTCACTTGGAAAGTTGTGAGAATTTTGTAATCTACTTGTTGCCTTAACAGCCTTCTCCTAAAAGTGCAAAGCCACAGTGTTTCACCAACCTTCTACTCCATTCCTCCTGCTCTCTGCTCCAGCCCTTGCAGGTTTATTTTAGAGGTCTGAGCTTTACTAGGTCTGGATAATAAAAGAAAAAAAGAGTCCTGAGCCCTTTACTGTTAGGCACAGTATAAGGCTAAGAGAGAGCTTAACTATGCCTTGCTTCACAAGGTTTATGATTCCCATCCTTCTCTGTCTTTTTTATTTTGTCGTCAGAAACTTCACAGATTTTAATACAATGTTCATCCATTTTGATTATCTGTTTCAACCTCTTCTTGCTTAAAGGCTCTGCCATTATTCTTTTTTGGGGGGGCAGGGATGGGGAGGGAGCTCTTTATGGCGAAAACAGAAGCTCAATCATTTTCCATGCAAAGGAGAGTTTATTTTAGGAAGAGCATAACAATTTTGTATGTTAGCACAGTGCTTATGCAATCTGAGTTTTGTGTTCATTCTTCAGCTAGAACATTAAGGGAGTAGTAGTGCATACTGCTAAGAATTCTTACCTATGTGCTATATATTTTTTTTTTTGATTGATGGATATAGTATAGCTATTTACTGTTTAAACATAGGTAGCATACTAAGTAAAATACTTGCCTCTTTTAAAAACAAAGCATCATAAACCTGAACTATATTACTGGCATGCATGCTTTTTAAACAAAAAAAAATTAACTTAAACAGTCAGGGTTTGTTTAGTGTGATGTTCGATGAAGCCCAGCTGGTCTTTTGGGGGAAGAGTAATTAGGGAAATAAAAAATAAAAGGACAGATGTTGCTATATTCTTTCATCTTAACTCTGTTTGTAAAATAGTATGGGTAAGATTTTTCAAAGACAGAGAAGAACAGATTGATGCCTGATTTATGTCAGCTTTCCAAATTCTCCAGCTGCCTTAGATAGACTCCCACTGATGTTTTGAAATGACTGATGTTAAATACATCAGGAAAGATAGGTCTGGACATTAAACAGACTTTACTGTTAATGTTATATCATCAAGGGCTGTAATCTTGATAAAATAAGAAAAAAAGGATTGCTAGTAGGAAAGAAAGGTGGGGAGAAGTAATGTGCAAATGTGCTGAAATTCCTCATAGGTGTTTGGATATTTTTTGTCATGACTCAGGTGTTCTGTAGGGTAATTTGATACCCATGGAATAATTACCATCTTTGTGTAACATTGTTTCATAATGTTATGCATGGAACAATTAGCCATTGTTCAGAAAGAGGAGCTGCTTTGACACTCAGAAATCATGGCTGAAAAAAACCCCACAGAAAACTGGCTGCTTGACACTCGCATTCAGATTTGTCTTTCTTTTGATATTGCTTATATTAGGCATGCAGTTACCAGGTGTGATTTCATGTCATATAATGTAGGTGGTTTCCATATAGACATTTCATTGCTTATTTCCTACAGTGAGGAACGATTTGGTATTTATAGATCATTGTGCCTTTGGGGAGTTTACCTGTCACTATTAAAATGTTCCCTGAATTTTATCTGATGTATTTTACACATGCTTCATAGAGGAACTGAATTTCCTAATTGTAACAAGGTAAGTACGTGACTATAGTACTCCAGCTGTTCCAGCTCAATGAATGCTCATTTCAAAGTGTATCCTAGGGTTATGGCACAATGCAGTTACAACAACAAAGAACAGGAAAACAAATAACATTTACTATTGAGACTGTATTAAGCTGTTTCAGTAGTTTTAATTCTGAATGTCTCAGAAGTGTTGTATAGGCCAGTTCCTTTCTAAATGCTTACACTGTTGTACTGCTGTTTTTCTTAAAAGTTTTTAATGTTTATATCAGTACTGGAAGCTGTGATATTTAAATCTTAGCAAAGACAGAGTTCTGTATGTAGTTCCTCATGTTTTACACCACACTTACAAGAATATTATTCTATAGAAGCATTTTAGATACTGTATATAAAAAAAAAAAATTGAATATCAAGTTTACTTTGGAATTGAGATGAAACTATCTATTTTTTCAGTTATTTTAGTTTTACACAGTTGTAAGAAAACCTGAGTATAATTAATCATTTGAATGTCCATAATAAAAAGCTTTTGTGGCATTTAAAATGAACTCAGCTTGTGTGAGGTTATAGAAATAATGCAGAAGTAGACAGCTACAAAGGGAGCTTTTTCTATCTAGAGTTCTTTCATACGTAAAAGCTATTTGCCTCATACTGTCTGCTTAGAGAAATGTTAGTTGCATAACAGGCTCATGTTTCTTGTTACTTCCTTCTTAGAAAAATAACAAATTGCTTTAAAATCATTCTTTCTGGCTGCCTTCCACTAAGGTTCTAAGGATTTTGCTATAAATATCAATCCCTATTATTTGTGAATTTTGCATCATGGTATTTTTATTCTGAACAGTTCATTAATGCTTTCTGAGGAGGGAAGGGGAAGCAAAGTTAAAGACGTTAAGTGTCCATTAAACTTGTGAAACACCTTTCCAATCTTTGTTTTAACCTTGACAAGACAGATCACTACTAAATGGATTATATAAGCCAGCAAATTGACTTTAGTTGAACTTTTATCGTGTGTGGAAAACATGAACCTTAAGTTTCACATAAATACAGAATTCTCTGTGGTAATTTTTAATATATATGGAGCCTTAGAATGCTAGTGTTTCATTCAAAAGCAAATTAAAAGTTAAATCATTACTAAAATTAGAGGGGGGGAATTTTGATGCAAAATCTGTTCTTATTAGAAAAGCTTTGTTGTCTGAAAAAATGGGTGCTTCCAATTGAAAGTTACTCTTGACCAGAAGTTCATTGCATTTTAAAATACTGTAAATTAGGCATCATTCTATGGAATTGGATAGTGTTATCAAAAAAAAAAATTACCCTTCTAAAAGTTATCCAGGTTTTCTTTACAGCCTTCCCTTTAAATCATTCATGACCTTGAGGCCAGAAATCAGAAGTTAGGTCTTTCCAAAGGAAAGTCTGTATGCAAACCTGGATACTCATGCAGTGGCATTTTCATTGTTACTCTGTCATTCTATTTGGTCACAATAAATGCTGTCTTACTCCATGAGTATGCAGTTTATTATTTTTATGTATTTTTCTATGTGGTATCACAAATAAAAATTTCCCAGGTGTGTCCACCAGTACTACTCATCTGACCAGTACCACTCAGCCCACTATCACCAATATGTCTGTCAGCTTGACGACTCAGCCCACCAAAACCAGCCAGACAATAAGATCCACCACAGCTTCATCAGTCACATCATCACAACTCTATGTTACAGTGGTGACCACTTCCAAGATTTCTTCCACTTCTGTAACAGGTGAGTTCACAGTTCAGGAAGCTCATAAAGGTTTGTACACACATTCATATAGGTTGTAGAATGGTTAGTTTTACAGTGTAACAAAAAGAAGAAAGAAGGCATTTGCATGTAGAAAAAACAGGACTAAAGTGGGGTTTCATTACTAAGTTGGCTACAGTAATGTTGCTCTGAGCACTCTGCTTACTTAAAGAAAGATTCGCTTAACCTCAGAAGCCTGACATGTTTAGGGAAAAAACCCAGGCAAGTGGTCTGAACCAGCAGCCACCAGCACAGAGATTAGCAATGTTAAGGAGAAAGTCTGGGTTTGGAATGCAACTTCTATGTTTGTTCAGCTTTCCTTTCTGCAGTTTGAACTTGAACTCATCTCTAATACTTCCTTTCTCACAGCTGACCTGTATCTCAAAATATGTCTACTGGCTTGGTAAAAAGACCAGTAGTTCCCTTAGCAATGTAATGAATTTTATCCCTAACACAGGACGGAACATGACTATGCATGACAACTTTATGTAAAGTTGTCCAATACAATTTAATACTACCCTTTAATACAAAACCAGTGAGCACAGAATTCAGTATTTCCTTGCAGTTAGCTGCTTGCTCACATCACTTCCTGCTTACCCTTCTAAACACATTAGGGTTGCACACATATCAGTGGAGCATCATTGGGTAGGTGAAGCTGTCACCAGCAGAACTTTTAGTTGACCACGTAACAGTCTCTGTAGCAAGTACAAATAGAAATGGAGACAGACTGTCTTTCAGTGGGAGTTTGTAGCAGATGTAACCAGTTTTAACAGTGAAACAGCTGTTGCTTCTGTGTGATTATGTTGTCTGTGTCAATACTTGTGTTAGGCTGCAGAGTTGATCTCGCTTAGGATAGCGAGAGTACAATTCCCAATTCCATGAGACAAGGTAAAGCAATCCAACAGCTCATTGCCACTAGAAGTGTTTCACTCCCACTGTGTCACTATACTGACTGACTTGGTGGCTGTTGGACCCCTCTTGCAGGCTGTCTCAGTATGCTCATCTGAATAAAAGCAACTTCCTTTTATGCTTGTGTTAATTTCAGGCCAGTTTAGTGAGTTAAATTTGCTCATGGAGGGTATGAAAAACGCTAGCATGCCCTAAGAAGGGCAGGAGCTCCTTGTGTAGGAGGGGAAACCAGGGGGAAGAAAAGGCAGGGTAAAGAGGGACATGGAGAGGAAAAGCGGTAGTCAGTCTTTCAGAGACAGCAAGCAGTTGGATCAGCTGCTCCCACGTCACCAGAATGTGGTACTTTAAACCAGAGCCCTAGGTTTCAGCATGCTTGGCTGGTATCTTTTCAGGTGATCTTTGTTAAATTTGTCTAATTGGGTCTTTAGATGGTATGTCAGTGGGGAGGGCAGGATGTAGAGGAATCCCTCAAAACACAATTTTGCAAGCTCTCTAAAAGGTGCCTTTTGTTTTCTTCTTTTCAGCCACATCAAAATCTGAGGCTGTTGTAGCCAAAACCTCCAGGTTCGATGTGGGCAGTTTTGTTGGTGGCATTGTGCTGACTCTTGGAGTCCTAGTTATTCTCTACATCGGATGCAAAACCTATCACTCTAGAAGAGGCATTCAGTACAGAACCATGTAAGTTCACAAGGAATTGTCCCTTGTCCATTTATTGCTTTCTTCAAGGGAATAGGACAAACAGAATGGGCAGAATGAACTCTGATACATTTGGTTAATGTACATTATATTAATATCATTAAGAGATTTAACTGTGATGATTTGTCTTTCACCATTTCAGCTATTCCTCATTAGTATTATGCTGCTCTTCTGTGGGGGTTTTTTCTCTGATGTATTACATAATTTTTTTTAAGGATCTTTGTCTTTTAGCTATTCCACGAATAGTTAACATTTCATTGAAACTCTTTCTGTAATTTGCAAGATTTCTGGTTCTTCTTGACACTTTCTTCTAGTGTCAAGAAGACACCATTCTTTAATGTTTTCCTCCCTCTTGCTGTTACGTTTTTTGTAGTGAAGTTCATTAAAAATTGCACCATCTCACTTGCTATTTATACTCAGCTCTACTCAGATTTCTTCCAGGCTTCCATACTTGCCCACATTTAGTTCAAGAACAAGGTTGCTTTTCTTTTCCTATTCAGTATCATCTGTCTCAGTCAGGAAACTTGTTTTAAGTGAGATGATGTCATTAGATTGTTGGGATACTGGTGTTGAGGCCTTTTGTTTTCTCTCCATCTTGACTCCCGCTTATTGGTCATGGAATTAAATCAGTCATTGCTGCACGTTTACCTGCAGTGGTGTTTGTTAATGGATATTGTAGACTTCAGATCAACAGTGTCTTTAAAACTTGGAGAACCTGCTGCTGAGCTTGTACAGTGGCTTTGGTTAACTGTGGCTACTGGGTATAGGCAAGACAGATAGGATAAACGTGCCTGAGCAACAGCTGATGTAGAGATACGTGAATGAAATGTGAAAGGCAAGATGTTAATAAGGCCACTGAAGCTGGAGGAGTCTTGACAAAATTAAATCGTTCAGTTGACTTCAGGCTTGGCTCAGAAAGGACTGTAACTCCCAGATCAGTGTGCCCTTTGCCCTTCTTAGCAAGGTGGCCTCTGCTCACAAAATAACCTTCTCAGCAGCAGCTAAGTGGCTCTTTCTCATGTTGACTGTTGCTTGTTGTGGAAAACATTAATTACCGTGTTTCTATTGCAGTGATGAACATGATGCCATCATTTAAAGAGACTTCAGGGAAGACAGTGTTGGAAACCCACCCTGTCACAGCTGTTGTAACTTGCTTCTGAAAGAGTTTCTTTCATAAAGATGATCACAGTCTCTAAACCTGTGGGTGTTACCCTGCAAAATGTTGAGAAGTTTTTTTAAACATCCTGATTTTTTACATTGGCTTTCATAAGAGTAAGAGGAACTCAGCACTTTGTAGAGACAGTATTTTCTTATTCCAGTATTTGTAGCCAGATTTAACAAAATCACATATTGAGTCATTTTAAGGTACACACACAGGTCTCTGAAATAGCTAATTACTAGCACAGGTGATTACATCATTGCAATTCTAAGTAAGTTCAGGTGGGTTTTTTTCTAAAATTTTGTATTAAATTGTATTTATTTTGAAGTTTGCTGTGAACTTTAGTTTAGAAATTTTGGATTTTGAACAACTCAGTTAATTTTTAATAGAGTATAAAGGGGTGTGTTTAGCTAACTGTATAGAAGGTGTGATGAGTACTTTAAGTGTCAGTCATTAGCTTGCCAGTGACTTGCAGATACTTTCCTTAATAGGCTGTACAATGAGACAAGCTGCAGGAAGCATGGACAGATTGGAGATATCCATCCATGACCGTTTTCTCTAAAAGCTGCTTTTTTCTAGCATGTCCTAATGAAGCTTGTGCAATTGAAGATAAAATAAGAATGCAAAAAAGTAATTGTGCCATCATAAATAAAAAAAAAATACAAAAATTGCTTCTCAAAATTGGCTTTTAAGTTGAACATAGCAATCAGCTCTTGATCTTTATTATTACAAAACTGTATGCAGTGTTTTAGTAGCATTTGATTATCACTGAAACTTACATACAGAAGGAGAAAACTATAATATAGCATTTTAGAAAACTAAAAACTGCATTTTTACAACTGTCTTCAGAACTTGGTACTGCTGGCACATGTGTACAGAGATCTGGTCAAAAGTCCAACTGAAGATAAATGGGCCATCTCTCAGAAGACCTTTAGATTAAGGCCCAAATGCACTGGGGGTCCTGTCCAGGATGGCTGGTGCTGCTCCCACATCACTTCTGCAGTCACACTGAGGTAAATCTGCCAACTTCAGTAGGCGGGCTCCTGATTTACACTGGTGTAAGGAAGGCTTGCATTTCCTTATGTCACTGAGTAATTGTTCAGTCTTGCTCAGACTCCACTTGTAGACCCCTTCCTGGTGAAAGGGTTGGTGTGGTGGGGTTTGATCGTCCTGGTTGCTGGCACTAGTCCCTCATGCGGGGCACAGAGGGGAGGTGGTGACAGGTGAGGAAGGTCACAATGAGAACTGCATCTAAGTCTGTCATGAGGCTGGGGAACAATGCATCAGGGGAAATATGAGTACAGCTCTGGAATAGGTTAATTTTTTTGTTAAGCAGTAGTTTATTCTGACATGCAATGTTAAAGTGACCATATGGATATTTTTTCCTTTTTTACTACTCCATATGAAAAAATGGCTATGAGTCATCTCACTAGCACCAGCTACACACCTGAAAAAGGGGGTACAGGGCTGTTTCATTTTTTTACCAAGATTGAGGTACAGGGGGAGAGAAAGAGTGATTTGAAGTAACTTTTGTAGTTTTTATTAATTGTGGTGTTTGGTGGAAAATTACTGGATTTGACTTGAAGAGTTAGAGAAAAAATTCTTTCACAGAACTGTAATTCCTTACTTTGTAGAAATTAAGACAATTAAGTGCAACTCAATTACTGGGATTGTCTCACCTCTGTTATACAGACGAATAAATAAAATTAAATCTTTGCAATTACTACATCAATTTCAGTTGAATTTTCATAATTCCCTCAATCCTTTCCACAGTCATAACCATTGAATAAGAAGTGATCACTGTATATACTTTTATACAGTAGAATACCAGACCTAGTGCATTTTTGCCCAGCTCAGTCATTTCTAATGTATTTTGTAATCCTGTTACTACAGTAAAGCAGAAGTATGTGCTCAAGATTTCATAGGTGTCAGTGCAAATATAAAACTTGACCTCCTTTCAGGTGTTTGGATACTGGACAAAATCCCTTCCCCATTGAAGTCTCTTTCCCCCTTAGTTCTCTGGTTATTTAATTATTCTAAATTCAATCATAAATTCATATTCATTTTATGCAACAAATTTTTAGCATAAATTGTTCCTTACCTTGTCTAGGTATACTTATGCTAAAGTCACTCAGCCTTTCATTAAGTCGATTTATTGATACTGTAAAGATGATTTACTTGTTTCTAGTCCATCCCCTCTCCAGGACTGTGTGTCTGTTTTCTCATTAGTACCGATGGCTGAGCAATGCAGTTCATAGTTCCGTCTTGCTTAGGAACCCCTCTGGTGACACATCACAGAACTGCATTTGGAGTATCACATTTTAAGCCCATCACCAGCATTCAATTAATTATTACAGCTCTTTTGCACAACCCTTACCCTCATTTTTTATCCTGAAAATTCATGGTTTTGTGCTTCATGTTGAAATGTATTTAATTTAATGTTACAGGCTGGGGAAGTCATCCAATGGCTACAGAACATAGCCACCTTAGGTCAGCTATCATGAATGTTACTTTGGCCCTTTAAACACATCAAGATCAGCCTTACAGTCACATCTCGGGGCTGCAGCATTCTGCCTTCCTCCCACAGGTCTTCCCTTTTCATGCAACTCTCCTTTAGCCTATAATCCAGTACCAAATCATAGCACATCCAGCTTAGTTGTAGTGATGGGGCCCTGTCTCAAAAGCTTCAAAGTAGTCCAGAAATGGTGATTTCTTTGGGGTTTACTTAAAAAAACCCCTATTTAAGCAAGATCACATTACTGTGATAATATTCAGTAAATTTGTAAATCTTTCATACCTTTCCTTTTTGTTTAGCAACTGTTAAAGCTCTTACATATTCATGCCACTGTTTTTGCCCTGAAGACTTACACAGCATTCTTAACATGCTTTATTGAAAAGATATAAGCAAAAAAATTACAGTATTGCCAAAAGCAAAGTGGAACAGCATCAGAGACTGGAAATTGCCAGGATAACTCAAGAGGTTAAAAATTTAGCTCTGATATGGAAGCAGATGGAATGAGCATGGACCTGTACAGAATGTAAACACGTTCTCTAGAAAACACTGAGGGAGACCCAGTTCATGTATGACCGAGACAGCAGTCTTAAAAACCAGGAAAGTTGTTAAAATTAATTAAGGAAGTTGCATTTTACAGTCCTCACAAACTGCCTAGACCCAGGGACTTGCAATTCCTCATGTTGATACTGCAGCATCTAAGCTTTAGCTTGCTTTAAAATTTAGTATTTGATTAACTTAAGACTGGCACAATCATTAATTTTATCTTTCAGTGTAAGGTTATCCCTATACGTCAAAACATACAATTCAGGAACTCTGAAAATTGAAAGAATAAAAGGGACTCCAAGTTCTGGGGGCTCTTAAGTGTTCTTTTAGAATACCAAGAGGAAATATATTCTCACTCTTATACTCAAAATTTTGAGTGTGTCCATTGTTTGACTGACCTTCTCCATATCAAGTTTAACGTAGCTGGGAAACATGTACCTGCCTGGCCCTGAGGTGGTGGGTGCTTCTAAAGTGTTAGAAGAAGAAGTCCATAACTCATTTTCCTTGACAGGATTCATAAAGAAAAGCAAAGTGTGTGTGTGTACAAGTGAGTTTTTCTTACTCTTATTGTTGCATATATGACTCTTCTAAAGACAATGTTCTTCCCTTAGAATTAAAACTATCTTCCCTTGGGCAAATCACAGCCTTACCTCCTGTCCTAGACTCTGTTAGTACCAAGTACTTCACTTCTCTGTTTGCCAAAACAATACAGCATCAGTAAGTCAAGCTAAACTGATCCAAAAGGAAGATCTTTGTTCTAAGTTTACACACTGTAACTTGTGGGCTTAGAAAGTTTTGGCAAGTTCTCCAGCTTTTTCCTAAAAAAATTTCACCAAGCCAAAACTAAATGTGAAGGACACTGCTAGGACACTGCTTATTGTGCAAACAATTTCCTGCTATGTTCCAGCATATTTTGGTCTCTCAAAAGAGAAGAAAATAATTCTCCTCATAGATCCTGCTATGTTATTTTCAGAAAATGTTTGGAGTGCTGCTCCTCCTTGCGCAGGATTTGTGCAATACCCCAGACTCTTAGGCTTCAAAGGTCCCATGCCAGCAGCCATCAGTGAGAAGGGTGGGCTGAAGCACCAGTAACTGTTGGGATCACATTTTCAACTAAGAACAGAACCAAAGGACTGGTGATTTAATGCAATGGTGACCTCCAGAGCAAGAGTGACAACAATTACCTGTGAAGTAGTTCAACAGAACAGAGAATACCTTTTTATGTCCAGAATACATCTCCTGCCTGAACTGCAGTGGGTAATTGGGAACCAAGGTGGTTGTTCAGAAAACTGAATTTGCAACTTCAGTCCATCTGCAACATAAAATGTGACACTGCACACCCCAGCTTCATAGACTACAACTGCCGCAATGGAGAAGTAAAGGCAGATGAACACACTGTTTATAATTTTCATGTGCTTCATTTCTGATGTCTTGTGAGGAATATAGCAAAGAACCAAGTTCTGAGAGCATGGCACTATGGAGCTACTAGACAACCACTAATTCTCTCAGTCAGAAAAAGCAGTAATACAAAGATTTTTCTTTTTTATCACGTTAATGGAGTTCCTAGGTATTTCCTATATGGCAATTCATTTCAGCGTGTAAGAGTAGAGCTTTGTTATGACTGGTGGCAGTACTAGAACTATATGCTGTCTTCAGTTTGAAGAGCATTGGGCTTCCTGGTCAATGCTTAAAAGCAAACAGATGAGAAAGATAAGCATTCAGTCAAAAAAAGAACACAAAAATTCAGGAAACTACTAAATAATTACAATAAAGCTTCATGGCACTTGCTTCACAAAACATACAGCTGCTACTTGGGAAACCTCTGTATCTTGCAGTATTGCAAACTAGTTTCAGAAACTGCAACTGCTCCAGATCCGTTGCAGATATGATAAGCTTCATTCCAGCAAAGAAATTGCTCATTTATGGGAGCTGGGAGTATTGCCTTCTATCTTCCTCTTACAGCAAGTCTGACCACTGAAGTCCAATGATACTAAAGTTCACATCCTCTACACCCCCCTAAGCAATGCAAACACACTGTCAGCTCAAGACAAGCCATGGACCTGAAATGCTGATGTCCAAGAATTTGAGCTGCTTGGTCAGCACAGCTGCAAAGGGTGCTTGTGGGAGGGGGGCTGTTTATTGTTATTCAACCCAGTCAGAGCTCTGGAAAACGCTTTCAAAGAAGGAAGTGGACACAGAACAAAGTGTGAGCATGGTCAGCTGGTTCTGTCACTTGATCCTCTCCAAATAAAACACTAAGCAGACTGTTCTCCATGGTTTAACGTTTTGCCAGGGTCCTGTTTGCAATGTGCTACAGACAACTAGCTTGATTAGAGCTTTCTTGGAATAGTACTGAGGAGAGAGCATAGCTGCTCACACGTACAGCGTTACTGAGCAGGGCACCCACAGTCATTACAGTGAGGTGTAGCAGAAAGCCATACCCTAGATAAGCCTTCCTGACAAAACTAGGTCAAAGAGTCTTACCCATTAGTTTCTAGATCAGGTTCTCCCACTTCTCAGAAAGTGATTCAGGTACCTAGATGCAGACAGGCAGTGCTTTTTGAAGCTGCCCAAGACATTCAAAACACACCAGGGCTGAGAGGTATATTGCAGGCCCTGAGATACTCTCAGGCATCACAAATGACACTGAACACCTGAACCACAGAGGGCTTCTTTTTAAAGCCCTGGATATCCTCTAATCTGATCTATATGTAGTTCACTGGAACATCTGAAAACTCTAACTCCCTACATTCTAAAAAAACACCAAAAATGCATTGTTTAAAAAGTCTGCCTGCTACGTTTTTCTACCATGTTTTTCCCTGTCCTCTTCCTTGTTCAGAAACAACACTTACCTGTTAACAATTCCACTTTCTTCAGGTGAGCCTGACCTCTCCAGCTCCCCCTGCAGATTCATCTGAATCTGCAGAAAGTATACTTTTAATGACATTTCAAAACCAGAAAAACAAAAGTATGTTAATCAGAGCTGTTTAAAATTACATGCTAGGTTTGAAACATTTACACTTTTAATAACAGAAATAAAGGGAAGATATGCCCATGTAATAAAACTGGGCAAAAGTCTACATTTCAAAGAATTACAGCAAGCCAATCTACAGTTAAAGAATCCAGGTCTGAAGACTGAGAAGTCCACACTCAGACATTAAATGTGGACAACTGTGGGCTGAAGATGACTGACTTTAAATTAGAGCCAGACAAACTGACTCCAGCACTGCAGGATCGGATGCCGTTATCCTGGCAGTATTATTCCACTGTTTGACATGAAATCCTTGCAAAATACCTACAAACACAGGTGTTCATAGGTATCTACTATGCAAGTCTAGGCATACAAAGCTGAAAAGGGTAAAGTAAGAGTCAATTGGTAAGAGAATAGGAGTTCCTAGACTACTAGCTTATAAAACAACACTTCAGAGCAGGCTGGAAAATCCTACTATTTAATTGCACAATCACTATAAAGTTCCAAACACAGAAAAATAGCTTTTACATTTAATCTTTAGCACAAAGACTGTAGAGCTACCCTCTGCCTCATCTTTAAGGTGATGAGGACCAGAATTTTTATCCTTTGAAAAATCAAGACAGAAGAAAGTACCAGATGCTGTTGGGGTTTTGGGGGGTTCTGTTTTTAAATAAAGAGGGAATCAGCAAGCAGCACAGAAGCTCACTTCAAAAATGAAAGAAAGACAAATGGAATTAAGTTTTATTGTACTTCTGGAGGCAAACCACCCCAAAATTTTGTCAGGAAAAGACAGCGTTCTAGTTACTGCAGTCTACAGAGAAAAACCAACAATGGGAACAGAATAAACAAACACTCCTTTGAGAAGTAGAAATATTTAATTCAGGCTTCATACAAACTATTAGTAATATACATTACACAAGTATCAAGACATGAAAAAACTTCTAAAATTCCTGCTGTTCATGCAACAGTTAGCCTCCTTTCTCCTCAAGTCCAGAAGAAAGCCAAAACAGGAGTAACTGAAGTTAATATTAATTATTAATAACAGCAAACTTAATATATTTCCTCACATCCACATGGAGGAAACTCATGAGAAGAGTTGTGCCAAACTCCATTTTAGGAACTCAAGCAAAAAGTTTTTTATTCAAAGTGACACTAGTGTATCTACTTTCCCTATTCAGAAAGGAACACTACAAAAAGCTAATACTGACTTGGTTTTATGAACAGAAAGAGCCTTTGGCACCAAAGGCCTAGCGTGCTCCTAATGATGATACACTTTACTATTACACAACTGTTAGGTGGTTGATTAATCACCTTCTGTACCACAGTTTTCCATTCTTAAGACACTGCTGGCTTAAGCTGCAGCAGTTGGAGGATGACAGGAACAAAGACATTTTGCAAGTTTCCCTCTTTACGAAAGAAATGTACGGACTGTACCCTTTATTGTCCCCCTGCAAATAGGGCATTTTCTAAGGGATGGTGCACATTCTTTGCATACCACTAAGTGACCACAGGGAATAAAAACAATAGAAACTTCTTTGTCCATGCAAACTTTACATGTTCTTTCCTCTTGCAATCTTCTTAATTGTTCTTCCATAGGCAAACCTGGAAAAAATAGTTAACTTTTTGTCAGCCTGAATATGTGTATATTTTATATCAAAATATATTTAGAGTATAGCCATACCCTTTATTTCCCCATCTGTACTCACTAAATATAGATGGCAGTAGGAAAATAAGAACATTTTCCAGAGTTCAGAAGTGGCATGCAAGGAACCAGTCTGTACTTTCCACTTCTGAGAGATGACGGACAGCTCAAGGTTGGAGGCCAACCAGTGTTTACATTTGAGCAAACGCTGTACTTTTCTTGCTTGGATATCAGAAACACAGAGCATAGCCTGACTGGTGGAAGTGAGCTATATCCAGGCTTGTAAACTTGCCTGCAGTCTGTTAACAGATTACACTACAGGACTAAGAACCAAAGCAAACTCAATCCCATGTCTGACAAGTGTTTATGTACCCAGCTGTTGGGTCAAGCTAGATGTCAGGGCACCTATAACCCACAATGGAAAAGCAGAGATGAACCCTCTTGCAGAATGCTAACCAACTATCCTCTCTCCAGTCTTTACCAAATACCTGAATGAGAGCTTGTATCAGGATCAAGTCCAGCATGTGCTTCAACTGCTAAGCTCCAGAAAGCTCTACATCATATGGTGCAAAACCATATTTAAGGCACATGCACTTAACTTTTGGTTAACTTTTTCAGTCCATTTTACTAAAGCAGAATTAGGGAGAGGGTAAAGCATAAAACCTACTTCTTAAACAAAGTAATTTTTTTATGTTAGTTATTTGTTCCACAATACCCTTTAAGATAAGAAGGCAGAATTTAAGGTACCTGAAACATCCTCTGTGGGAACATACTTCATGTTCTTCTCCACTGAAACAGGAGAAAAAAAAATCCTTGTCACGTGACTAATCTACATTGAAACAGCATCTGTTTGTTTCTTTTTCTTCAGGTTGCTATGAGAGCACTGGTTAGACTTCTATAAAATTATATCTTTTACAAACAAAAGAAAACCAAAGAGACATACCAAATAAATCTTTGTAGAGCACAGGGTCACAATCTCGTAGGCAGTTCCTGAATATGCTGGCTGCTTCATTTCCTTTCACTAAAATTGTATCTATCAGTTCCCTTGCTTGCAATGGTGTCTGAGTCTTCTGCTTAATAACATCATGCTCAGGTTCTGTTATCACTTTAGCTGATAGTAAACTCCCAAGGACTGGAAGTACACATGTTAAACGTTGGAATAAAGCCATGCGATTCTTGCGGATTAAGGATAAATCATCTGGAACGTAAGGAGGATTAGATATTTGTTAGGAATACACTACTCCAAGTTGCACTTCTTTTTAACAATAATTGATACATTCTTTACACTCTATTTGAACCATTTGCTTATTACACATCATTAATAAAGCCCTCAGTAAGTTTCACATAATGAACAGACTTAAGAAAACTACATAAAAGCAGCTTCTGAGCCAAAGCCCTTTCACCCAGGAAACCTCCTGCTCCCATCTCTAGGTTAAATGATCTGGGGGGGTCTTGTCTAACTCCACACTAGCGAGACTTACACTCTCCAGAGAATTGCAAAGAAAAAACACCTCTGCATAACATCAGTGCTAACTTATTGATAACCAAGAGGTTAACTTTAGTCAGTGTAGGCAAAATCATATCTGTACATAGAAGAAAGCTCTTCTAAGAGGTGTCCAACAGAATTATGTACAAAAAAACCCCAGAACAACAGCACAACCAGACTCTGGAGACTTTTTTAAGTCTACCACGACAATAAAAAAATTTCCATTCGGATTTAATGCTGAATCCATCCAAAATTTTTTGACAGAAATGAGACTAGGAAAGAAGCAGCCTTCAGTCAGTTTATAATTAAGAAGTTTCATTATGCTTCACAAGCTCAAATCCAGAAGGATTTCTTTAGGCTCCAAAACTTCTATGGTATTGAAGCTACAGGAAATGTTAAAGGCACATCAAATAAACACTAAATTGCTGACGTACATGGGCCGAGTCAGATACAGTAAAGCATATCTTTGGCCATCTTACAGAATCTGAATTTGCAGCAGTTTATGGACTCTTCTAGGAGGTGGATATGGTGGCTTACTGATTCAAGCAGCTTAAAGAGCAGGCAAATTTGGAAAAAAAATTAGTAGAGTGTGCCAAGTATTTTATTAACAGCAATATAAAAGCACACAAATGAAAAATGGCTTTGGAAAGAAGAGATGATTCTGAACCCTCGGCCCCTGGTATGAACTATTCTCCTAAAAGGGAATGAAACAATTCCCAGACTGCTAGTTCCATACAGATATCCTGACAATGCTTTTAGAGAAGCTGATCCTAATAGCAATGAAACTAAATCACTTAGTGAATCCAAATAAATATAGAAAACCTATACATATTACAAACCACTTCAAATTTCACTTTTATTTATGCCTTATATGTACCTGATGCCGCTTCTTCTAATTGTTTTTCTTTCTCTTCTTCAATCTTCTCATCTTCAGCAATGAGCAGATCAGACACAAGATCATTAACAGTCTTGTAGTTTTCTCCAGTTGTAAAGATTTTACTTTGCACTGTTTGCTTTATTAGCCTTCTACTGAATCCCATCTCCAAGGCAGCTTTAATAACAGGCGTGTTCATCATGACTGCATCTTCTGAATGACTCTCTCCAGGGCCAAAACGAATAACTAATCAAAGAGGAAAATCACCGTGTATAATATAAAGAATAAAATATCTATACAACCCAGAAGTCGGACACATCAATGTTACCTACACACATGAACACCTGGCAGTAAAAAGTTTCAGTAGTTAAACAGAATTTTTTAAAAGTAGTTTTAAAAATGGAAGCCAGTTACTTAGTCATGGATTGAATCCAAGATAAACATCAATCCATGTCATGCCTTTGCTAAAATCGAGGATAATCCAGAGAAACCATTGAGAATTCCATTGTGTCTTAACAGCTTTTTTTATACTATCATTTCTAACTTCAGCCTTGAAAAACGTCTTGGGGGAATGGGGGGAGAGGTGGAAATCTGTTTACAGTACCAACAATTGCTCTATTCCAAGTCTTGATCAGTATTTTCCATTCCACTCAGTAAGCACCAGACACATGGGACTCCTACTCATTGTCCTCAACCAGCAGGGACTAGGACAGCATAAAATCCTCCCAGAGGGTGAGTGGATTTTTTCCCACCATAACTAGAATCCAGTCCAGAAAGACTTCACTTTTATCAACTTGTCCTACCTTCTTCCTTAACCTCTGCTGCTCAACTGGGAGCATTTACTCAGCTATGTGCCTAAAGATGGAATTGCATAACTGCATGGTTATGACACCCTCTAGCAATTGTTCCACCAAGTTCAATACTTGCTTTGCTTAACTGAAACCCTGAAACTAAAAACCACAAATGCAGCAAGTGCCAAGCATTTAAACCCACAAATTTTAATATGAACTGCTAGCATGAAAATAAGGAAAATAAAAAACAAGATCTCTTAGAGGTGTTTCCTTGGACTTTATCCATACAACATCAAAACTACCTCACTTTTAGGGAACAAATGTAAGAACTGGCTATCCAAAGCTAATTTGCTTAGCAATCATTGAGTTTGCAAAATGCTGAAAAACTGTAAAAACATCCTTTAATATACATACTTGGGGGATCAATGTTTTCATCTACAGGCGGTTCAGAGGTTGACAAGAGCTGTGGAACAGAAAAGAACTACATTAGTATCAAAATACTGCTTTTCCCTCTATGTACCTTTCTAACACATTCTACCATCACAAACCACGCTAAGCCTTTTACCTGAGTGGTACCCATTAAATATTTTACAGGTAGTTACATAAGTCTGCAAATTTGTGCAACTATATAATCAGTATAAAGCTGGTGCTAACCACTTCCATGAAGAGGAGTTTGGCATACTTTTGCCATAAGAATTACAGATAGAAATAATTCAGGCTGTCCATGACTGATTTCTGAAATAATAATTACTGATCTGCATTATTCAGTGACACAGAATTTCCCTCTCTTAACATAAAGGAGCTCATGCCTCACAGGACTTTCCACAAGTAATCTGTAAAAGTTAAACTCTGTTAGTCCAAGACTAGCCATGGTTCAGCACCGGTTTCTCGTACATGATCATGAAGAGCATTTATCATGTTAAGAAGAGGAGAAACATATGCAGAAATGAGGCAGAAGGATGGACCAAACTCACAAAAAGGACATAACACTCTTCAACAAGGGAAAAGCAAAGTTACAGGACAGTAAAGTTTACCTGTTCAAGGAGATGGGGGAATCTGGCCTGAATTTGACTTACAAATTCTCTTCCTTTTACACGAAGCAGATACTCACATCTGGAAAATTGACATATCAAATTATACGTTCAACTTGCCAAAGAAAAAAAATACAGAAGAATGAAGGAGTTTAAATCCAGTGTAACTTAAAATACTTATGTTTCTCTTCCTTCAGAAGAGAAAGAGTACTCTTAATGGGAAGCCTGATGCAGCCTAGTGTCAGGTGACAGTTCGATAAAACTTTTCCATGATGCCCAGCCGCCACTAGGCTTATATATATAAATGCAGCAACTTTACATTCTGCTACTACTTGTAATCAAAACTGCATGTCATGAGAAATGATAGTCACTACAAAGTGCAGTGATGAACTGTTTCTATCTTACATGCATCTTACCATTATCTCCTACTCAAATCATTCAAAATAATTTAACAAAAGTTAACACCACTATCAAAGCCAGATCCACTTCACTAATTCAGAGTTTTATCTCCTCTGTACATTTACTGACAGGCTTAACACAGTAAGAAACAAAGCTGTCATTTAACCCTACACACATCATGTAGTCCAACAGTAGGTGGTAAATTGCCCATGAAAGCCTAGTTGGAGATCTACTATGAGAAGAACTATAATTAGCTTTGTGAAATTAATGCAGCTATTTCTGCCATTAATGTAAGTGGCAATTTTCACAGGCACAGATAGGAATTAGGTATGCAATTGCCATTTAATTAGGGGTGACATTAAAAAGTTATTTCTGTTATTTTTCCAATAGAGACATATTAAACAGCCACTGAAACCTTCCTCACAAACCCTTCCACATGTAGGAAACTAAACTGCACAAGCAGAAAAACTGGTTCAAGAGCGTTCAGCATGGGCACAGAACTAGAACAAATGAGTTACACATACTTCATTTCTCAACAGCCTATGCTCTCCTCAGTCTGCTTTCTGACTGCTTCTCTTAGACAAATATGCTCATTAACAATGCAGTCTCACTTGCTAATAGTGATTTAGGGATGCACATGGCCTTTAATTACGAGGTGAAAAGCATTCTATACCATGTTTAACAAAGAAATGTTTTAATTCAGCCCACCTTAGCATTTCAGAGCTTTTAAATACACATGAAATACATCCAAAAGAAAGAGTATGTCATACAGTGAAGTTAAACAGTACATACCTGCCAAAATTAGAAGCATTTAAGAATGTGAACAAATTATTATAAAGATGTTGCAAGTTACCTCGGAAACCACTTTGCATGCTCAATCCACGGATCATCTCCAGATTCCCAGCACCTTAACCCACCATCACAGCAAAAACACTTGACATCATCATTGCGCCCTTTAAAAAAAGAACAAGGCAAAATATCTGGCAAACGTTCAGACAATTTACCTAAAAGTAAATGCTGACATAGCTGCATGAATAAAACCGGAGCAGTCTTTCTTACCTACATAGTAAAAGCCAGCATCTGCAAGCTGTTCAGGCTGAACTGGAATTCTGGTTGGCCAATTGATGAATGTTTTAACACGTGCCTCATGGGTTTGCATGCTCACATTTGAAACATTGAAACTTGGCTGGTCTCGGGTGAGGTTTTCCACAAAAGAACAGTTTGGATAGTGCCTCCGGTGCTCTGACACAGCATTATCTTTCGGTTCCCAGTTACACAGCTGACCACCGCAGGTAAAACAAGCAACTTTGTCTGCTGTCCCCAAGTAATAAAGTCCAGCCTTTGCCAGATCAGTGGGTGAGAGAAACGTCAGTGGCCATGAGTGAAAGGTGCGTAGCCTAGCCTCTTCTGTACTCATAGAAGGATTGTAAAGCTTATGTCTCAAGAATGAAAGGTCTTCAGCTGCCCTAGTAGTTACTGGGTCTTGAGGAAAACTGGAAAAAGAGCCACTGAAATATCCAACTTGTTCTAAACTTGGAGAAAGCGTTACGGAATGCAGAGATGGTGAGAGACTGTTTGCAACTGAGGGCAAAAAGGCAGAACGAGACGACAGTCCAAGGTTGTTAACCGAAAGCATGCTTTGAACAAAACTGCAGCCAGGACATAGCTCTTTATGTTTTTCCATAGCATTATCTCCTGGTTGCCAGTTATCCAGCGTTAAGCCACAACTGAAGCACTTAACTTTATCCTGCACACCAGTGTAATAAAACCCAGCCCGGGCAAGACTCCGTTCTGATACCGGCATGTTAACGGGGAAAGCAGAAAACGTTGACATTCTGTAGAGTTCACACGATAGGTCATACTTCAGTTCACCACACACACCACTGTGCCTCATGATGCTAGCCAAGAAAGGGCTATCTTCCACTATATTCATAATGGACTGGTTTTGGAAAAATGGGACAAGTCTTCCTCTGGGAGGTAGTTGTGTGCATGAAAGGCAATTTGGAATAACCCCCACCTGTACAAAAGCAATAAATACTTTAATGTGTAACTTCAAATGAGCATGTGAATAGAATCTGCCTCGTGATTAACAGCTTTTTAACATTTGGAAAATTCTTGTAGTTTAGTTTACAAAACTGCTTTCAGTGCAAAAGCTGCCTCATCCCATTTTAACAATTGAAGAAAGCATGTTGAAAAGGAATTTCCCTTGAATCATATAAGCATCACATGCTTTCCGTTCTTTTGCATATCTAGGAGAGCAGTACCAATTTGTCAGGCTAGTGGAGGTGGGATCAAAACAGGAAAAACCTTAAAAGGGTTTACTGATCCTTTGTCAATAAAGAAACTAAAATTGGGGGCAACTAAAACAATATTGTTCTTATCCAGAACATATGTTAAGTGATTTAAGAACTACATTTCACCCTAGACAGCTGATAAGTATGTAGCTTATAGGCATGTATTTTAGTTTGAAAACCTCATTAGGAACCTGAAAAGTAGGGTTTATCAAGTTCAAAGGGCATACAAAAATAGAGACCCTGAACTGACATTACTGAACTGATCTGGTATATTTGCAACTACTAGCTCCCAAAAAAACTTCTCAACTTCTGCATATTGATGTAACAAGTTGTTAAGAAGTTAGTCTATACACAACTCCACATGTATTGAATATTAAGCTATTAGAGTAACAAATCCTATACACTGCCTCTGAGAAGGATGAACTCTCTCTGTTAACAAATCTCGAATATCCCCAGCTTTTCTGTCTACAACAGTGTCAGCACTGAATTAACAAATCATTTCAGTTTTAACCTGGTGCCTGAGTTACAAGTACGGAGTTATCAAATATAACATAAATTAATTGCCTTGTGTCGGGACATTCTGATGCTTTATACAGTTGAATTAAGTTTTTTCTCCATGCCATGTTTATGGTAAACAGAACCCCCAGATTAAAAAAAAATAATAAAATTGATTCCTTAGTTTCTTTATTTCTGCACAGAACTACCTCCCAGAGTTCAGACTGAAGTCCCTATTAAGGTGTCTACGCCTCCATATTGATACTGACTGTTCTCAAGAAGAAATTGTAAGTATCTGTAGTTTCAATCATCTAATTCTTTTAGGTGGAACAAAATCTGTAAGAAAGAAAGAGAGGAGTGTTTCAAAATATACAAAATTAGGTGCATGCAATGTCTATGCAAACAGAAATTACATAAATTAAAACAACATAAGCTTTTTTGTAATCATAGAACGTTAAGAGTTGGAATGGTCCTTAAAGATCATCTAGTCCCAATCCTCCCTGCCATAGGCAAGGACACCTCCCATTAGACCAGGTTGCTCAGAGCCACATCCAACCTGGCCTTGAACACTGCCAGGGGTGGGGTGTCTACAACGTCCCTGGGCAACCTGTTTCAGTGTCTCACCACCCTCACAGTACAGAATTTCTTCCTAATATCTAATCTAAATTTCCCCTCTTTCAATTTGTACCCATTACTCCTTGCCCTATCACTGCAGTTCCTGACAGAACCTTTGGCCTCTCCGTAGGCTCCCTTCAGATACTGGAAGGCTGCTATGAGGTCTCCATGCAACCTTCTCTTCTCCAGGCTGAACAGCCCCAACTTTCTCAGCCTGTGTCATGTTAGATAGAAAGTTTCAGGGAGTCAGCATTACACTGTGATATGGAGTGGATTTTACACACTTAATTTCCCTGTTACTGACACACATGCATAACTGTTTAATCCACAAGCAGAATTTTTCTGGCAGATGGATTAATTGGTCTACTTAATCACCAGCTGTATAATTAAAGGTAAGATCCTGTACTAAAGCTGCAACCATTTAAATTGGTTTAAGCTTGCAGATTCTCAAACGTGAACGTCCAGAGTTATAACACTGACTTAAAGAGCACTGGAATTTTTAATTTACGTGAAGCCAATTATATTTGACTTACAGGACATCAGCAAATCTAAACTTCGCCAAAAATTCAGGTAAGGCCAAATACAAAGTTTTTATATTTGTATATGTGAACAAATAAAAAATAATATATTTAACAGTCTAGTATGGAGCATCGGTTCCTAAAAAGTTCTTCCAGGAAAGGCTCAAAACAGTCACCATGACACAGCACTACGAAAACAGCCCCCTGCGCTAAGGGCACACATCTAGAGCACCAGAAGGCGCCCGGCGGGGTCTGTCCGTGGCCGCACCCCCAGCAGCCCCATGTCCCCATGCCCCTTGGTCCCTCCCTGGCTTCGCCAGGCCTCGCCCTCCGCTCCCCTCGGGAGCGCGGGGCCCGAGCGGATCCAGCGGGGCTGCCACGCTTCCCTCCACGGTCTGGGAAGGCACAGGACCCTCAGCCGCCCCGGGGCTCCTCCGCCACACCGGGGACGGGGACAGGCACGGGGACAGGCACGGGGACAGGCACAGGCACAGGCACAGGCGCAGCCGCCCCCACCCGCCCCCCCGCCGCCCCCCCCAGTGGCAGCGCCCTCCCGCCTGGGCTCGTCCCGGGCCCGCCCGTCCCGTCCCGTCCCATCCCATCCCATCCCATCCCATCCCATCCCATCCCATCCCCCTCCCCAGTACTCACGGCCTCCAGACAGGCCCCGCAGCGCGCCCCAGCCTATATGCGGTGCCTGGCAGGGAGCGGGGGGAAACAAGCCCCCGACCGGCACCGCCCCGCCCGGGAAACTCCGGCAACAGCGTCGCACCGGGAAGTCCCGGCGGCCGCCGGGCGCAGGCGGGGCCGGACGGGGCCCTGCCCTTCCCCTTCCCCCTGCGAGCGAGCGCCGCCGGGCGGCGGGAGCGGCCCCCGGGGCGGTGCGGGGCCCTCGACGCGGGGGCGCTGCTCGGTCGGGTCGTAGTGCTGAGAGGAAGGGAGGCCCCGGCCCTTGACAGCATCAGGGATCTTGGGTACTTTCCTGCCGGCCGGCGGGGAAACCCGCCCGCAGAACGTGCTTTCCTTGGCGGGGATTTCCAGCTCGGCGGGCGCGGCACGGGAGGGGGAGCGCCCGGGGGGGGCAGTGGCCCAGGCTGGGCTGCACACACAGATCCGCCGTCCCGAGCGGGTGGCCAGGACGGGGCTCACCGCAAACCCCGCAGTTTTTCACCTCTGCTCCTTGACACCAGTGTCGAGCTCGGCCGCATTTCCTAATATAGGCAGCTCTGCAGCCTGCGAGAGGGGAAGCAACGTGACAGGCGAAAGACCCCGGTCACTGAAAGTGACAGAGGAAGAACAAGAGGAAGACAAAATAAGATGATGAATTTCCACTGAAAAGGTTTAAGGCAGTATCTCTGAGTACAGAAATCTGAAAAACTTCCATGGCAGCTACCAGAACGCTGATCAAAAGTTCAAAATCTCCCAGCACAGTTATGGTCTGGCATTTCCTATGAAGAAACAGCAGATAAAAGATTTTAAAAAGCCCCCTTTGGGGACGACAGAATGATAGTAGGGTGTTTACACAACTGAGAACTGAAGATTAAAAATAAAGGAAGTGTGATAGAGCATTATGACACTAGTGGGTAATTTTCTGTAGCAGAGTTCCAGTAAGATGAGTTTGGAAGAGACTCATTCATATATTTTCTAAAACTGTTACAAATTTCCTGTCATATGTGATGACATTTATCATATGTAAGGATACTGTCACATTTGAACCATCTAACTGTGGTGACAGTACAGTACAGCTGCTACTGTTACACCATTTAATATCACATAATGATAGACATAGAAACCTTTGCATTTCAGCAGTTGCGCAAAACAATCCCAAAAAGGTCAAAAACTTTTTAAAGTTTAAAATGGTTACCAGATCACTGATACGTTGTGTTAAGGAAGTTGCTTACACGGAAGTCAAGGTTCAAAGTACTGTATCTGAAGAGTGACGGGGTGTGGTATTTAGTTTTGTTTGACATAGGGAACTGTTTGATGTCACATAAGGAACATGCTTGTACGTGCATGTGCTTAAAGATTTACTTTGACGGGTTATCTCCAGTTTTGGGACTTAAAGCAGGACTCCCCAAATGAAATTACGTTGAATCTATTATAAGATTCTTGACTTTTTACTGTACATTCTCCCAAGCCTAGTTAATCCAGTGTTCCTCCTTAACTCTGCTGCATCCCTCCCTCCCTCCCTTATGCCACTCCACCCCCAGCCACTATCTGCCCTTGCCCCTCTGTACCCTTCTCGTGCTAATCTGGCACTATAAACTGCTATTTCCTCCCCTTCCAGGCCTCAAGGCAAGAGGTTTCAGGTTCTCCCTTTCTGCTTGGCAGCCTCATGTCACAATGAGGAGGAAGGGAGGGGAGGAACTATGAAGCAGACTAAAATGCTTGGAATAGCAGAAAAAGATGTGTAGCTGCCCTGAGCTGTCAGGCTCTTTCAACTTGCTTTGCCTCTTTCAGTATAGTAGCAGCTCCCCCACTTCTCCAATCCCAGCAATTCCTTTGCTTTTTCTGAGAAAGAGATAAGAAGAAACTTCCTTCACTTAGCTGCAATGATGTCCCCAAAGAACATGAAGTAAGAACATAACTAATGGGCTGAAATTCCCAAGGAACAGTGCATTATCATCTGTATTCTGTGTATGGCTTCAGCCTGGGACCAGGGTAACTCTTCAGAAGCAGAAGAAGAGGACAGCAGTGGTGCTTAAGCCCTACCCAAGCTAAATGCAGGCTTTGGCTTTGGTTCTCTATAAATTCTCAGTCACATCACAAAGACTGTTCCCTATTCCAGCCCTTTCACCAGCTGAAGCAAGCTTTCAAGATCACAATCTTGACCTAAAACCCAGTAGCGTTGATAAACTGGAACAAGGCCTTCTACTTTGTAGACTTTTAGCTCTTGAGAGGGGGAAGAAGGCAGCCTTCAGAAAAAGCTGTCCTCAAAAAAAGGAAACTGCTTTCATAAGGAGTCCTATCTAATCATAGAGGTCAAAGTGCTAATAAAAGTGTGGCTGCCACATTACCAGTGTTTATGAAAATAAACTTAACGGCAGCGTTGGCTGAAACAGCAGAGGTGATAGAGCAAATTTCTGGAGGTGGAAGGCAGTGCCCCTGCAGCATGACTGCATTGTCAATGCCACATCTATCAAGTAACACAGACAGCCCCTGAAGTACTTGATATAACTGCAAGCCCAGAAGTCTTCTCTGGGAGGCTTAACGAATGTCAGTCTCCCCAAGCTGTCATCCTTCTCCAGTGCCTTCTCCCATTTACCATCCTCTACAATGTTAAAACATCTGGCTTTAATTGTGCCTTTGTAACACACCTCTAAATATCTATTGAGAAGAGAGAGGGAGAAAACACGCTGCCTTTTCCACTGCTACTGCTCTTCTGGCCCATAAATTACAGAAACAATACTATAACCTAGTTTCTCACCACCATAAGGGAATGCCAGAATATCTTGCTAGGATTTCAGCTTTACCAATTACAGGTGTTTTCTGGAGATACAAGTAGCTCAAAGTAGCAAATTAATCTTGTCAGTGCTATCTACAGTTTCAGTAAAACTGCTTTGGTCCTTAAACCTATCTAAGAATATAACCTGTAGTTGCTTTTTTGTCGCAGGGACAAGCATTCAGTTGGGTGAAGAAAAAGTACTCCACAAAACATTAAATGTATTACTTCAGCTGTATCTACAGCCTGCCTGGCTGTTGATATACAGCGATAACATAAAATATCTTCATTCCGAGCTGCTTTTAGGAGTTGGAAATTTGGCATTTCTCCAAGGCCTCACAAGGCTTCATCAGGAAGCCATGCAACTCATCTAGTGAACTGAGAGATAGAGGGAGACTCCCGTACCAGCTCTCCTACAAATCTAAATCCACCTATAAAACCTGTATTAAAACATAAAACCAGTGCCCACATTTTCGAGCTTCCCAAAGGTATCAAATGCCTCCATGGAACATGATCTACTTATTTTGAATTTTGGAGTGTTAATTTCATTGCAAGCATCAACTCCCGTTTCAGCAGCAAGGAGGTAGGGTTCATCTGTTAAACTGATCTAAGATGGTGATTAGCATTTCACAAAAAACTACTGAATGAATTTTCTCCAGAAGATATGGCTCATCAGACCCTTGAGGACACAAGAGGAAGATAATGATGAGAGAAATAGGAAAAAAGTAAATAGTAAGGAAAACTTGGGAAAAACCAACTTGAGGCAGAAAATACTAATTGTAGATAAAGAGCTACTACCTATCAAATGAAGCCAAGTCCCAAGAGCAGAGTAGTTCTGACATCCTGTAAACATGAGATCAGATAAACTATGTTTTGTTAATCTAGGTGGGTGCAAACTGCCCACTTTGTTTTGGCTGAACACAGCAACAGGGCACCTACATCTAAACCAGCAATAATGATTACTTTTTTCTTTTTTTAAATGAGAATTTTTAAATTGCATTTGGGCATATAGCAAAAAAAAGAAGTATAAACCTCACAAGGAACAAATATAATATCTAGCCATTAAGGGCAGCCATGACTCATCGTAATAACTCGAAACGTTCAAGAATAAAAAAACCAAAACCCAGAGCATACATCTTGCTGCTCCCTTTCTGAAGGTCAGTACATTCACAGTCTGCAAAGTTTCCATTCCCTTTTCACGCAGACAGAGTTTTGTTTTCCACATCCTCCTACTCAAAGGATCACGAGTACAAAAGTTAAAGTTTACCTTAATCAGTTGTGGATTTTCTCACATTTAGTGCTCAGATAAATTCTCCCATTAGCCATGAATAGCCTCAATAATGTATCAAAGTCACACTGAATAAGTTGAGGCTTTTAAATCAGTCAGAAACTCTCTTTGATTAATGTTTACTTGGAAGATAAAAAATAATCAGAATGAGTTGCAGGAAGATCTTGGTAAATGCTGAGTTCAATTGTCTTTCTAGATTTGAGAATCTGATCACTTTTCCAAGTTTTATTGTATGCTTCTAGGAAAACCAGTTTTGTTCTTCTGGTGATATAATAAACATTACATTCAACAGGAGATAGAAGCATGAAGAATGCCAAAGAAGAGATGACTGGATTAAAATGAACCACATTTAGGTGGAAAGAGGACCACCTATCAAGGGAATCAAAAGGCTTCAATTCAACTGCATCAAATTATGTAAATTCAGAGCTCCACATTCCTGGTTCTTCCAAACGAGTTGTCTTTCTAAACAGCAGGTTGGCTGCTTTGACTCCAAGTTACTGCCTGCTGTCAGAGTATGAAAATTTCTCTAGATCTGATTTCCCTCATTTATTCCCCATCATCTCTCTGTGGATTTTAGATCCTTCCTAAGGTGTTCAATTTACTTTAGTTGAACCAACTGTTGCTGTTCATGTTCTTGAGGAATCTTTTATTCAAATTTTATTTTCAATACTCCTTCGATTGAAAGACAATCAGATGTGACACTGTTTAATTTCCTGAAGACTACACTGGACGTTTACTAGATTCAGGAAGATACAAGTGGTTTGTGGATCACACTTTACCTAGAAAATGAGTCATTGCCTTGACAAAGTACTCTGTTTAAAAGGCCATCTACCTCAGAAATTAAATCGTCTTTTTAGAGGTTACAGATACAAGGTGAAGTTTTGCAAAGTATCTGTATCACAATTTCGAATGGCACGTGGGAATTCACTAACTCCCAAAAACCCACATGCAAAGAGAAGCTTAAGTCTTCTATTACCACATGCAAAATAAGGCCCTAATTCTGTAAGCAAAACCAGAAATCTGAGCTCTGTGCCTGAGTTCCCAATGCAGCTAATGGGGAACTGATCTATTATTTAGAGCAAAACAAAACCAAACCAAACCCTTTTGCAAACTGAACAAGCCTTAAATCAGCTCTACTTGAACAATGGTAGCACAAGCAGTTGTAGCAGTCACAGGTTTCAATGACAGGAGCAGGGGCTGCTTAGGTTAATCCCACTGGCAAATGGTAGTAAAACTGCAGCCTGAGAGAAGCTGGGCTTTCCCTTTTTATATCCTGATGCACAACACCATGTTTCTAAAGAGTATTTTGAGAGATAAGACAAATCATAGTTGTACTTAAACCCCTTTGACTTCTTAGGACTTAGAGGAGTAAATAAATTAAAAGTAATGTAACATGCATTATTGAAAAAAGAAGTATCCTTTAGACTTTACATTAAATTTGTCACATTTTCATAAGAATATATTAGGGGGAAAACATAGAAAAAGCAGAAGAAGGATGATGAGCCTTTGATAAGGGTTTAAGCTAGTATTTTCTGGCTGGCAGCTACAAATTGAATATTAACCTACATACCAGTCCCCACTGGATGCACATAAAGGGAGGAGGTTCATGGGAGGAGCAACCAGCGCTAATCAAATTAATATAAATTACTATTTAGTGAGAAGGTTAGAAGACTGGGTTTCCAGCTGCTGGAATTTGCTGTCAAATTGTGACAGATTTGCTCTTCAATTGTTCAAACAATTGAAAAGTTATAGAGGTAGAGGGGACAGACAGATGCATTCTTATACAAAAATTATTGCATAAATGAGATGCTAAAATCAGGCTAAAAAACCACACTAGATGTCATGCTGAATACTCACTTGTTTGGGGTTTTTTTGTGGAGTAGGAAGGAAAATTGCTCTGTTCCTAGTGCACTCATTTAGAAGGACCACCTCAGACTTGAAAAACAAAGAACATACTGACAGGGCTTAATTTAGCATCAAGCAGTGGCTGCACTGACCTAAAATCCATCTATCTCAGTACCAGCCAGTACCAGACATCCCTGATATCAGCTAATCTGTTTATATAATGAAAGCCATCTCAACCTTTAATACAATAATCTGGGCCTATTATCTGAAGTTCAGTGTTATTAATTGTGATAATACCAAAGGATCACTTCAGTCCTCATTTTATGAACAAAGATTTTTGGGGAAAAAAAGTTTGCATCCAAATCGAAACATTCTTGGGTCAGGAATTCAGAGTGGCAGCAAACACAGCTGGCTTAGGAAGCAGGAGGTAGATGCTGAGTTCATTACCTCACAGTGCTGCTGAGAAAGGATACAGCAGCTTTGGAGAAGCAAAGGGTCCTTTGTTTCTCTATTGAGTAATTTCAGCAAAGAAAGACCATTTTCAGCTGAAAAAGCAGTGTCCTAAAGATCACTGAGATCAAAGAACGAGAAGAGAAAGGACAAAGTAAGGTTCTCCCATCCTTCCATTAAGCAAGATTAAAGAAAAAAAGCATCCTATTCCCAATACACAAGAGCAATAAGAGCATGTCTTCAACAAAAAGAAAACCCTGGTAAAATATGCTTGTACAGCATCTGAAAAATTAAGCCCCAGTCTCTGAGGCCTTAAGTCATTACTTTAAACAACATGATTGTCATAAGTTGACATGAGATGGATTTTATCTGGCTCTGAAAGCATATTTAAAAAAGACACGACCAACAGTTCTGAGATTCAAGGTGCTTCAGGCTTGGGAATAGCAGAGATTAAATTGCCATCTAAGGTCTGGCACAGAAGTTTCAATATCCAGTGTGTTGAAGCCTTAAGCATACAGCATCATTTATAGCACCACCATTAAGAAGAACGAATGCAAGGGTCTCAGTAAAGTACGAGTACCTTGGGGCTAGATACTGGCCTCTTGCCCCTTCCTTATGACTTCCTTAGTTTGATTTTAAGGAAAGTTAACTTTTATCCTATCTCAAAGCTCTTCCTAATACAGTTTTGAATGGACATCTAACTAGGAACCTGGCTTGTGTCTGAACTTTGTCAAACAAATGCTGTAGGTCTCCAGAACACTGTCTCCTTCACTTGGCTACCCAGTTATAAGAACAACATAAGCTACTGTGAGAACATTTCCAAAACTAAACAGGTTATCTGCCTCTGATAGAATATACAAGAATTTGGCCTTGACCCAGGACTGTAGGAGTTTCTGTTTTCTGTGATTCTGTTTTTCTTACTTGGAAACAATAGTGGAATTCATGCCTGGGCAGTTCAGAAGGTTACTGCTTCTGAAGCTGCATTTCTCAATTCACAGCAATTGCAATAAAAAATGCAGCGTACTTCAGACCTTAGCACATTCAGCGTTACCACAGTGATTTCCCTTCTGCTGGATCCTGTAGAGTAATTAAAAAATTATCTCTTTTAAAATGGAACATTGCATGTACATACGAAGCTGCTCAGTTTTGCATCCAAACATGTAGACCTATGGGCCAAAGCTTTGCAGACTGAAATACTTATACATTGTGAGTGCTATTCTTCTGTTTCTGTCCTTTCAAATCTCTCTTTCCCCCTCCAGTCACTTCCTTTCTAGCCACTGCTAATTTCCTGCACACAGAAGATGAGTACATTTATACCATATTCTGTTTGTCAAACGTTGTTTTGTCCCTTTAGTTATTACACACAAGTACTCCTCAGCTGACAAGTTGTCAGCTACATTGTTTTCAGGTTGTCAGGCCTCCCACATTACGATATACTTGCCCAGCCCCAGCGAGAAAGACTATGGCTTTTTCACAGACAAAGATAAGCCAAAAAAATTTACCATAAACCAATTTATTCTGTTCAACAAATAGTTGAACAAAAGACAAGCCTCTGCAAAGTGATATGTGTTTGTCTTCTGGAATATAACACTGTGGCAGGCACTGTGGTTAGCTATAGAAGGCAGGCATGCTACAGCAACTCTGAAAACAAAAAGAGTTGCTGACCAACAAAACTCTTGGGAAACACCAAAAAAGGGTGCAGAATTTGAATGTCAGGAAAGAGAGGGACAAAGGTTACAATGATGCAATTGGCAAGAGAGAATCATCTAGTAAACCATATAAGGGCTATAGGATAGATATATATGTCTTAGCTGGTCAGTCTTTATAGTCAAATGAAAAGAAAAACATACCTTTAGGATGTGTTTTTGTATTAAATCATAAAATGAATTACATGCACCACCCCGAAGTGCCTTTTTCTCTCTGTTAATTTCTAAGGAGATGAGAATGTTAAGGCCCTAGCGAGGCTGTTCTGAGGCCACTAGGACAAATAACAAAAAACAAATCTGTTTTTAATCTCACATTTTTGTAAAATCATTAGGAGGCTAATGTAACTATAATCAATGGACTAGGGAAAATGATAAATGAGTTCATGGTTGCTCTACATATATATATGTTTTAGTGCATGGTTTATGTAGCAAAGGCAGGAACCCAAAAGTTGTTCTCACAAACTGTACCTGTAATCTGGCTGGTGCACTCTGGTGCCGTTTCTACAAGCCACGGGAGATACAAGAAATTCTATAGCAGGAAATTATGGGTAAACACAGCAACTCTTCAAAGACATTTTTCTTTTTGTTTCTGTCCATTTTCACTTTTGTTTCATCATGGACAGGATTTGATAAAAATCCTGCAGAGAAATGAAACTGAAATTTTTCCTTTTGGGGCAGGGGATCAGAACACATGAAATAGGTTTTTTGGGTTTCTTTTTTAATGAACTGCTGAGTGATGGGTTTTTTAGAAGATGATCAGGAAAGCATAATTGTTTTACTGGTGTAATTACACAGAATGAGCTACGGCAATAACTTATTCCTAGTAGGACACTAAAAACTATATGTAGGTGTCCATTTGGCAGGCCTGAGCTCATAAAACACCATCCCAGAAGGCTCAGGCTTGTTAGTCACACGCACGGGTCCCAAAAAGCCTCTTCTGAGCAGTGAGCACCTTCTCTTGGGTTAGGCTAATCCCCCCTGCAGCTAAGGGCACCACTGTTCCCACTGCCACATCTGAATTTGAAAATCCAGGTAATCACCAGTCATGGCAGCTGCATCTCACGTTAGCAGCAGTTCTGCCATCTCATCCTCATTCTGTACATTCAACACGTGAAGTGCAGGAGGTGACTGCTGTTGGGGCAACGAGGTGAGAAGTGAAAGTATAGGGATGAATAGCTCCTCGGGAGGGTGGTCCTGCAGAAGAGCACAACAGTGCATTTCACACATCAGGATTTTGGAAAGCTGAGCAGTCTACGGGGTGGGTTCAGGCACATAGAAACTTTTAACTTTTGACATACTTACAAGATGTGGCATGGGGCCAAATTTCACAAACAAGGAGTCAAGATAGTCAAAATTATCTGGCTGCTCCCACCAAGGGCTGTGTTTTCCAGAGTATGATCCATCATGCAGCGTGACAGTGGTATTTTATTGCCAAAGAGGCTTCAGTGAATCCTCAGTGAGCTTTCAGATTGGTTTCTGTGAAATAAACTCTCCAGGGGGACAGGATATTTGGCAGCATTACCCTCAAAGTTTGTGGGAATCATCTTTGAGTATTAAGATATGTGAGAGTTCATGGGCTGAATATGGATCTCCCCAGCCTATGGAGTCAAGGACTCAGAGCAGCGATGCACACCGCTGCTGCAGAGACAGAGTGTTTCTGTGGTGAACATCTGCTTTTCCAGCAGACGTATTCAGCAAGGAAAATCCATCCCTGGAGTTCCTTGGGATAGCTACTGTCATCATAAATGCTACAGACCACACACCTCTACGGAAAGCTACTGTGAAGAGAGGGAAGCAACACAGCCAGACACTCTCTCCATCGCCTTCCCCTTGGGATCCCCCTTACTCCCAAAGCCCTCACCCCATCACCTCCTGCACCCAGCCACTGCGGAGCCCACAAGGCCATGCTTCCCCCATTTGTGCCCCGAAAGAGAGACGGAAACAGCTATCTCTATCCCTGAAAGAGAAGTTACAGGATCTTGTTGACTCACAGCACAGGAGAAGCCAGGATTCAGGTAGATCTGTGTTTCCTGGGCAGCCTGTGAACTGGAAGAGATCCAGCCCTGGCAGAGCACAGACATTGCCTGACTCAGTGTCACCCACATGCAGCAGTGTGGTACCCTGAGCAAAGGACAATCTGGGCAGATCATGTTGCTGCCATGTGGCCACATTCCTGGAGCATTCTTCACAAAGAATTTAAATCATTAAGAGGTGTGTGCACATCAGCAGGTCATAGGCTGTAACTCAGGCTGTTAACCCACAACACTGTTTCTGGTAACAGGAAGTTAATAGGGTAAAAACTGGTATAAAGAGGGAGAACAAAGTACAGCATTGTCTGCAAGGATTTAACAGCCCCTGTGCCAAGTGCTGAGGGTGCCTGGAGTTTCTTCATAATACCAGAGTTTAGAGGTACTATTGCAATTGTGTACAAAGAGTTATATTACAAGAATTCATAGAATTGTAGAAAGGCTTGGGTTGGAAGGGACCTTAAAGATCTAGTTCCAGCCCTGCTGCCATAGGCAGAGACACCTTCCTCTAGACGAGACTGCTCAAACCATCTCCAGCCTGGTCTTGAACACTTCAAGGGATGAGGCACCCACAACTTCTCTGGGCAACCATCATGGCTAGGCTTCACGAACGAAGATTTGGGACTGGGCAACCAATTCCAGTGTCTCACCACTCTCACAGGAAGGAATTTCTTCCTAATAGCTAATCTAAGCCCACATTCTGTAATCACATCAAGTGCTATATAGATTTTTCTCACAGATTTTATCTTCAGAGACTCCTGCCCTTCGGTCATACTGAGTCACTTGCCATTTTTTGAGTGTAGACTCTGAGAATTAGGGTTAGGAAACATTCCTGGCAGTTCAGATCTTGCACTTTCTCATTGTGTGCCAATCCACACAGGACAAGCTCTGTGCTGGATGCTGGATGCTGAGGCTCAGTCTCACCTACACATTAGTTTAAAAGAAATTGAACCTGAAGAGAACTGGGTGTAATAGATTAAACTTTGGTTTTTTTCACCCATTTTTCTTGTATCAGTTGACTAACAGAAAAAAACCTATTTTGTCCACAAACTTTGCCTAGCAGAGTTAATTCTTCTCTGTCAACTCTTTTTGAAAACAAAACTAGCTTGATAGTGACCATGCCTCATTCACTTTTTCTCTAAAATTAACACAGAATCCTAAGTTAATTAAATTATAATCAAAATTAGAGAAAAAGATCATGGATTTGCTAATCTTATCCTGTGTAATTAGGCATGACAAGTCTTTTGTGTTGCTTGTCTCTATTCCATTGGAAACGAAGCAACAAAATACAAAGCAGAGACCCAGGGAGATAATTTGATTTCCTATCCCTTGGATTTGCATAGGTGTATTTTTTTTAAAGCGGTGACTTAAACACCCCACAAAGCACAGACACTCTCTGCCTGATGCAGGCCAGTAAGAAAATGCCAAAAAGGGGCTGGTGGTGTTTTAGCACCACCGGGTGGACAAATAAAGGAAAAAAAGTTCATTTTTGAGATTGGATGCATGGGTGTCCTGGCAGGCAGTGGTCCCACGTTGGGGCAAGAGCCCTGAGCAATGCCTCAACCTCACGCATGTTGTTCTTCTAATTGACAAGTATCTCAGGAAGGTCTCATACCCCTTAAATCATGAGGCTTTGTTACACTGCATGTGATCCTTGAGTCTGGAAAGTCATCTCAGAAAACATTAGATGTATAAATACAAACATAATATCTGTAATAAATAGGACCAAAATAGAAAACAAACACAATCTGTAATTTTTAATACAGAATTTCAGTTGTCTCAGAAATAGTTCAGACACTTCTCAGTATTTTCTGACATTTTTTGCCTCCCTTGAAATCAGTGCTCCAGTAGGTAAATAAGTGGGTTGTTCCTTAAATCAAAGGGAAAAAAAACCCTCTTAATGTAGTATTTCAAAGTATTTCTTACACCCCAACTATTCTACAGGCTTTTGGACGGTAACTGTTGTGGGTGGCTGGCCTTGGACAGCTTTTAATACTGTTCATAGAAGATATATGAAGACATGTAACAGCCGTAGCTACACAAGAACTGCTTTCCCCTGGCACCAGATAAGATAGTTTGCTGAATTAAATAAAAGCGTGTGCACCCCTCTACCTATATTCTGTGTACTTTACTAGCACACTTCTGCCTAAAGCTTTGGCCAGCTCTATGTCCTGTGACTTACCTGTTATGGATCTGGTTTTTGGATTACAGTACAGCCTAGAGAGCCCTTTGTGCCACTCCACAAATGCACATGCTGTCTCTTTGCTGAGGCATTTACCTTTGGCTGACATAAGCCAGGGAGAAAATGAAAGCATGAGCCACTCTGGCCTTCCCAGCAGCTCCTCAGCAGGACCCCCACCATGGCCTGTGCCCCACGAAGGGTCTGTGTCCTCCCTCACCGAGCTAGCAGAAAGTAGGCAGAAACAGCTCCTGTCCAAGAGAGGTTCTTCATGTTGGTGTGGGAGACAAGGAGAGGCAACACTCGCAAAATACATCCTATAAAAGGTTAACACTTGGACTACTGGTGAGTATCCTTTTGGATACTCTACTGTAGCCAACAGATCTCTCCTGGCAGCAGCTCCCGGGCAGACTATGCACACTCTTCCTGCAAATTCCACATTTAACAGCATGTTTGCTGCTTGCTTATCACAGCCTGCTTAAAATAGAAGCATTTGAGAGACAGCTGACGCCTCAGGTCCTCTCAGCTTTGAACGAAGGAGAAAAAAAATCCCCCTCAGACATTCAAAGTCTACATATTGTAATTATTGCTAATCTTTCTCACGTACTTCTCCTTTGCCCCACTCACACACGTCTGAAGGTCAAGTGAACACTCAGTCAGGCCTGGCAGTAGATTTCTCAGCTCTTTATAATACATCAGAGCACCTAAGTTCAAAATAATGCAGCCCAAGAAAACTAACCATGGGCTAAAGAAAGCAAGAAGGAGTCTGACTGCTATTTTGCTTGTTAAGTTGGTTTGGTGGAGGAAAATCCATCTCCTACGTACCTGCCACTGTACTGTACCAGACAAGGCACTTGCGTTTTCAGCCTTGGCTGCTTGATAGTCCAAGCATCTATAGGAAGACTGGCAAATTGTGGCATTATTGCAAGGTATCTATAACCCAGATATGTTGGTTGTACTCATTTAACTCTTATTAGTAAGGAGGGAATTGACAACTGGTCCTCCTCGTCCTGAGCACACAAGCTGTGCAGCAGGCTACCGGGTCAGGTGGATCAGCACGGTGCCCCAGATATCAGGGCTGCCTCACCTTCTGCAGCTGATGGCACATGTGCAGTCACAAGAGCACAACTTCTTATTTGCTCATAGGTACTGTGCAATTCACAGGACTGGAGACCTGAACACACAGAAATGCAGAAATTACTCAAAATCGGCAGAGATGGGGCATAAGTGTGTTTGATCCCATGCAATGCACCCTATCACAACAACCTTATCCACCTTCTCTCTTCTAAAACAAATAAATGAGTTGCAAAGACAACTGGGCTGAGGGGAAGCCTCTGAGTTATGGACTCTAGGTAAAGCAAGGCAACGAGATCCCTGAAATGCAGTATTTTGACATATGTGTGTTCCTAGAACTTCTTGCTGGTTCATTCCAGGAAGCTTCCCAACTCTTGCTCTACCTGTTGGCATTTTGGATCCCTTTGAGACAATCTGAGTCTTCCTAAATGTTGCACACAGGGAAAGGGGGTTGTCTAATGCAGGGTCCAGCTTCTATTCAGAATAGGAAGCTTCTTAAAGTCCAGCCTTGCAACCTTCAGTTTGTAAGCATATAAATCATCTTTTGCATCTGGTTCTCAGCGTCTGGGGGATCTATTACAGAGCTGATTTAGAAAGTACATTTGATCTTGGTTCTGGCTGGAGCAGAGGGCCTGCATTTTGTCTCTCCTCACTGTACATTGCCCAGCTGTTTGTGTACCAGCTTTCTGTGTAAACAAAGCTGCTTCTGCCTGGTTCATTCAGCAGTTTCACAAGATGGCATCTTCAACCCTGCAATTTCCAGGCCTCCTTTGGAACAAGGCTGATTGAAGGAGAGATTGTACTCCCTCACGGATGTCCTGGTACCTCACAGTAACAGGAAAAGGGATGCAAATAGGACCGTGAAGGTATTTGAATAAAATGAAGATTTTGTTCCAACTGGCCCAGCTGTGGCAATGACATTAAGGAAAGAAAAGAGTTTGTGCCTTGATTTTCATAGTAGAAGGGTTTTAAAAAGCACAGATACAGTATTTGAATCAGGTCTCTCTTACACCTCTTGCCATGTGGCTAGTTCAAACCCTTGGGCTCTCTTACCTACTGCAGTGCTTTTCAGAGATGTAGCAGTATGTTTTATTTCCCAACTGAACTTCCATGGAAATGCAGCCAAGAGAGCTAAACCCGTCTGGCTCAGTGGCACCCATTTCCCTGTCTCTTCCCTGCCCGGGGAACAGCATCTGACCCTGTCCCCTCCTGACCCTCTGATCCTTCCCAGGAGGTACCAACAAGCAGTTAACCACTCTCATTCTGAGCTTGTTTCTCGAAAACACCATTCAATAACTGGGCAACAGAAAACAGACATGGAAAGGAAACAGGACAAGATCCAGCCGGCAGCTACCCACACCCCACATGCATCACACCATCCTACCACACCACATCCCTCTAGTCCTTGCTGTTACCTACCAAACCCCCTGATTACATGTGCTTTCTCTGGAAGACAGTGAATGAAGAAACCAGAAAGGTAAAACATGTAAGTAGAGATTAGAATCATAAACCTGATAAATAAAGAAAAATGTGAATTTCCAGCAATTCTGATTGTTCTGTCTCCCTAGCCTTTCCAACAACATCTGCAAACATCTCCAGAGCAGGATTCAGCAATTGTGTAAAGGCAGACACCTCCTCAATGCAGTGTGCTTCCTTTGTTTCAAGTGAGTGGGAAAAGAGATTTTCACTAATAGAAATCCCAGGTATTTGCATTGATTAGTAGACTTTAAATTAATTTAACAGCAAATAACTGTAAAGGAGCCTGATATTGAAATGGAATAGACTATTTTTGAAATAAATGTTCCTGTTTAACAATTGCAGCTGGTGGAACAGTTCTCATCCCAGGATAATGTCCATTTGTATGGCCGTGATTAAACTGGGGGTGTTACCCAGCAGTTGGGTAACTCCACATCACAGGGATTCATCACCATTAAGCAGGCGCCAACTATGTAGGTAACTTCAAGTGCTCATAAGTTACACCCACAGTTAACCCAAAAGTATTACAGATGCAAAACCGGGGGGGCTCATACCTGGGGGCTCAGTGTGAGAAGTACCTAGAGCTACCATAAAATAGTGCCTGGGTGTTGCTTTTTATGAAGATTATGGTCTAATTGAGTAAAGATCAATTTAGGGAAGCCCTGCAGCCTGTGTTATGCAAAATATCGGATTAGATAACAGAACTGTCCTGATTTACAGCTGTGAAATGGCTGAATCCTTCCTACAACTGATTAGGTAAAATTTTAACCCTCTGTGAATCCCAGTCAGAGCTGACTGAGCAAGCTGACCTGTATATAGTTTATTCCGTGTCATTGGTGAGCCACATATCTCCTCAACATGCCATTCATTTCTATTATTTTATTTTTAAGATTATATCTGCAGATTATATAGAGGAGATTCAAATAGTGTCCACAGATGGGGATTATAGACTACCAGTTTTTTTAGTTGCCTTTATCTGAAGCTCATTCCTGTGCTAAATTGTAAGTTAAATACTTCTTCCTTGCTTGTCCTGTGGAGATTTTTCTCAGCACCAGCAGTTTAAAAAAATCATTACAGAATAGGCAGGAATTGAAATGAAACATCTATTAATATTTTTGATTTTGGGAAGAGACTGTATTTTACTAAAAGTCCCACCTTTTAAAGATGGAGGGAATCTAACCTAAGATGTCCATGGCTTCCTCACCAATTTTTTTGCCTTCTTCTTGTAAATAATGGTTTACAGGAAGCAGCTTTACATAAGTTGCACAATAAAAATCAGTGTCTTAAATGTTAATTAGCCATAATCTACATATATTTGTAGATTTACCTCCTTTTTATAACCCTTTTTAAAACTAACCCCCAATATTCTCAGCTGAGTTGAGTAAACTGACCGTTTCAGAGATGAATATTAGCAGAACGAGAAGAGAGCGAAAGACAAGGGATCCCAGATACAAATGTCACCAAAAGCTGACAGTAGAGAATTGATAGGAGAATACGGGAGCTCTACTCCAGATGGCAGGAGCTGCAGAGGAAGAAGAGCATGACTGCGAGAAGCAGTGAGGGGAAGCTAACGATAGATGAAGTAGGATGAGAAACAGACACTCCAAGGCAGGCATCCAATTCTCCAGATTACGTAAAATGATTTTTACCATTTATGCACTTCCCTCCTTTTCTGGGTGATGCACATTGCAGATAGAGTTGGTAGAAGTGTTTGCAATTACCCCCTCCTGACAGTTCTTATTACAAGCTCCCCCTTTCAACTGCTGGTAAGTTTGTTAGATGTTACTCATCCAGGCTGAAATGCCTTCTGTCAAGGGTTGGCCTCAGGCTGATTCTTTCTCCTTCCATTTTGTTTTGAGAGGAGGAAGGGGGAGGGCAGTTTCAGTAAAAATGGTTCTGTGGTTTCCAGGGCAAGATTAGGCAACTGTTTATTTGAGCAAGAACTTGAAATTTGGCAAAACAAGCGGGGAGGTCACCCCGATGCCAGAAGACGTAGCCAAGCTATAAATGTGTTTTTAAAAAGTCTCAGTTCATGTGCTTTAGCAGTGACTTGTCAGCCTGGCAGATGAATTTGCACAGGGTTGTGTCAGCACAGAACACAGTGTGTCCACTGCCTGCTCCCAGGTCCAGGCAGGACTGTCCCCCTCAGGGAGCAGAGCTGGATGCTGCCTGCATCCAGTGCTGCCACCGGCCCTAAGCAGAGCAGGTGCCTGCCTCTGGGTATCCTGAGGGGCTTGAGGCTGGAAGAGGGTGTGAGCAGGGAAGTGGGGCTGAGGTTCCAAGGTAAAAAGGCACTCGGATTACAAAACAGTGAGAATCAGGTTGTGATGACATAAGAAACTGGAAAGATAAGTACTAACACCCCAGCCTAACAAAGAGCCCAGAACCCTAAACAGGGTGACTGGTGGGACAAGAGGAGCAGGGTGGTCAGGAGGAAGGAAAGAAAAACATCTTGGTGATGTTACCATCTACTTTTCAGAGCCCACAGTAGAGCTGAGGTCACCCCAACAGAAACTGGGAAGTCAACTGCCATGTATGTTTTTTCCTGTTTGCAGGGTCTTCAACACTGGCTGAAAACTTCTTCCTTGGTTAGGTCTAAAGCTTCAATTCACCACCAGAGAGATGCATTAGCACTTTGCCTTGGTGGAACAACTCAGCTTGGGATCAGTGCACACATCTCTGCCACCTGTCATGCATGCTGCCTGCTCTCCTCTAAAGCTGCAGAGGTGGTACAGACCCAGACTAGCTGTCTGTGCTCCCTTCATTGCTGCTTGGTGGGCAGAGAATAGCAACCGTCTCTAGGCTGGGCTGCACTGAGATGATAAAAGGCCCTAATGCCACATGTTGCTGCCAGCCCTGAGGCATAGCACAGAGCAGTGATGGAGGAAGAACTGAAGAAAGGCAAGAAGCAATGGTCATTAACCATGTCTTTAATCCTGCGTTTTAGCAATCTCTTTCTTCCCCAGCCAAATCAACAGCCAGTCTTCTCTCACATCCCTACCAGCCTCTCACCCCAGTATTTTCAATAAATATAAAACTAAACCTCTGCCTCAGTCATGCCAGCCTGTCTTCATTCTGCACCTCAGCATCTTCCCAATACCATTGCCACCAATGACCATTATCCCTCAGGCCTCAACCCCAGTATCATCTGAATACCCCAGCGCCCTCCCGATAACTCAAATCCAGCAACAGCACCCTGGAGCCCTCCTGGCTCTTGCATTAAACTGTTATTCTGTAGCCTCTACACACTCTCACTCCACTCATCCCCACATCACCAATGACCCTGATTACCTTCAGATTTATTCCTACAACAACTCCCTTATCCCTGATGCTGCCCAAGACCCCAAGGTCTAGTTCCCAGTGTCATCCTGAACACCTTCTCCAGCCGCCTCCTCCTCTTCATGCAAGGGGAGGTGGGCACAGAGACCTCACCAGCAAAACAGCACAATGCTTGCTTGTCTTTTCTAGATACAGCCCATTCTACCCCCAGGGTTGGGGTTCCCCCCAGCCAACCTTGGACACCTGCATCCAATCCAGTGAGTATCAGTTTCCTTTAAAGTGAATGCAGATACTTTTAGGGCACCACTGATCTACCTCACTTTAGATATTTCCTTTAACTCCCCCAAAAGCATCATTACCTCTCTAATCAGTAAAAGTGGAAACAAGAATTAGCTCAGTTTACATGTGTCCTTTGTTGACGTACAAAGTTTTTTGAGAGGACTGCACACCAAACAGTGTGTTCACTCTTAATCTTAAGTCATGCTCAGCGCTAATCTTTGTTGTCCTCCAAAGAGCATTTGAGATTTCCAGGGAGCATCCTGTGCTGTGAGCTTGCCCAGGGAGGGTTGGCTTAGCAGCAGCACCCTCAGCCGATCGCTGTCATCAGCACCCAACCATACCATGCTATATCACACCACACCAGATCATACCACCTAGTGGTAAGAGCTGGGGTCTCAGAGCAAGGTGAAGAAAAAATTCATATCATAGTTAGCCACAGAAATGCCAGGGCAGTAAGCATTACTGAAAAGCAGAAATAAGGGAAAGCTCCAGGAATTATTTCTCTACCATTTCCATCCTTGTTCTTAGAATACACCATTTTCAGCTAGGCATTTCTTAGAATACATTTAAGTGATATCTTTTGTTAAGGTATGTTCCAGTTTGATCAGCTTGACCAGAAAAGTTGATTGAAAGTTGTAGAGGCTGGAGAATGGAAGAGACAACAACATTATGCACTGGAGAACTCCACAATGGGCTCATGTCTGGAATTCCCTGGGCAGTTTTCTCTATTGAAAATGGTACTGTGGGAATGGAAAGGCTCCAAGAAGGGCTACAAGGGCTCAGAGGTTTCAGAGCGATTTCACACAAGGAGTACTTGAACAGCTACAGTTTTTCTTCTCAAGAAGAGAGAGGACTGAGGAGAAAAAGAAGTAGTATAAAAAGGAATAAAGTGAACAGGAAACTACTTGACACCCTTTCTTTTATTACAAAAATCAGACAGCATCAAATAAAATTAGTAGGGAACAAGTTCAAGACAAGCGAGATGCAATGGCTATTTGCACAACAGTTAATCAGGCAAAGAACTGTGTAACTCCTTGCCACATGAAGTAGTGATTGCTGAAGTGCTTACCATCTGTCAGGAGAGCATTTAGGACTTGTACATCACACTCATAGTGTGCAGTCGATGGCAGTGCTTCTGTACTCTGACCTTCAAACAGCTTTGTACGCATGTGTTTCTCCCAGTGCTTACAGCCTCTCTGCTGTTGCCACAGCTGCAAGGTGGTACCTGCCTCTGCAGAGCTTTGCTCCAGGAAGCAGATTTTTCTAGGGGGAAAAAAGTTGTGTGTAAGCATGAAACAAAATTCAGAAACAAAACCACAGTGCACAAATACATAGATAAATATATCTAAGCGGGTTTTTTTCAATTGATCTTAGTTGTTCTCAAAGCTTTACTACAGAAAAATTATTTTTTTTCTTTGTGCATTGAAATAAGAAAATCTGAAGTAACATCATCTTTCAAAAATCAATCTTAGTTCCAAGCTTCTTTTACATATTATAGGGTGGTTGCTTATTCCCTGAATATTTTCATTATGTGCTTCTGTAGGGAAGATAATTTGTAGCCATATTTACTTGAAGACTATAGTACAATGAATACATATACATAAATAATGTATATGAGAAGGCAGGGTAGGATTGCCTGGCAGACTTCAATCTGTCATTCCTTTGACTTCTAACTTGGCAATCTTAACATAGTTCTTTGTGTGGGACAAACTATAAATCAAATAATCCTATGGTAAGGCTTTCATTGCCTACACACTACTGAATGTATTTATTTTTTAATTTCATTCAGGTCCCAGGTGCTGTCAGAGTGACAAAGTTTCAGTCAATATGATTTTTCATTCTGCAAAATCTTCTTTGTTTAGTTTAAAATGGAACTGCCAAATCTCTTGTGATGACTGGGACAATATTTTTTACAAAGATATCAAAAACTATTGAAACTTTTCTAGGTCTTCTGAAGATTTCCACATGAAACAAGGCTGTTGAGGTGCACTGAGTCACATCCAACCACAGCTTCTCTGGAGGCTGACAGAGGACTTTATAATCTCTTGAGATTATTTTAGTCTGTCAGTCTGGTGGTTTAATAACTGACATGGTGCCCAAAGAGAACGGCAACAAGCACATCTCGCAGTGGAGAGCCTGAAGGTCATAGAATTGTAGAATCATTAAAGTTGGAAAGAACCTCTAAGATCATCAAGCCCAGCAGTTAACCCAGAATCACCGTGTTCACCAACTAAACCATCTTCCCAAGTGCCACATCCACACTCCTTTTGAATGCTTTCAGGGATGGTAATTCCACCACTTCCCTGGGCAGCCTCTTCCAATGCCTGATCACCCTTCCAGTGAAGAATTTTTACCTGATGTCCAACCTAAACCTCCCCTGGTGCAACTTGAGGCCATTTCCTCTTGTCCTGTAACTAGGTCCCTGTGCTAAAGCATCACCTGAAAGCAAAGGCTCTGCAGGTTCCCCTCAGCATCCATCTGCAGCAACACCAAGCACAGAAACTCTGCATGGTGTCTCAGCAGCGACTCATTATCATGGAGGAATAGTACTCCTTAATGCATGTCACCCACCTTCCAAGGGGCTTGCAAAGGCTTTTTCTCCCCTTTGTACAGGGCCAGGCAGTGGTTTGCCTGGGAGTTGGGAGGGAAGCGGATCTCCGTACGCTCTCCAGTTCATTCCCTTCTTCTTCTTTGTATACAAGCGAACAGGGGGAAGGAAGGAAGGAGGAAACTGAGCCCACTTCTGGGGATGCAGCAGGTGAAGAGCCAGTTAAAGCTGCCAGAGAGATTTCTTCCTTATTTACTACTGTAAAATAAAGGACAATTGCCAAGGATTTAGTTAACCTATCATAAAAAAAATCAACTGCCCTACAGGGCTGACACTTATCTTTTTATTTCTGCAAATGACACATCCTTTTGCTGTTTCAACATTGATGGCACGAAAGTTTTAGCAATTAACAAAAAAAGCTGAAGTAACCACATTAAATTTGTAAGTATGCACTGTGAACAACATAAAAAAAATAGCTTGGGATTCTAGAATCATTCCAAAGCAAACACAACCTAAAAATAATGAAGCTAAAGTTAAATTTAACAGAAATCAAATATATTATGATCCAGGAAATTTTAAGCTAAAAAACACCCTGCTTTGCTCTGACTCTAAAAAGTTATTTCAGGATCATAAACAATATTCAGATTTATACTGAGCTAGGATTCTTTTGATGCTTCATCTATATATTTTCCTCTGTTTGAGATTCTGACCTTTACAAATGTTTGGCATTGGGCATTTATGAAGCAATTAGGCATTTAGAAATGGGCATTCCCAATAGACTATTATGGTTAGAGTACTTTTTAGGAGACAAAGGATTGAGAACAAAGGAAATTCTTCAGTTTAAGATATAATCAGTTCAGAAGTTGACCATTGCTCTGCATAAGAGAATTTTGATTGAACTATGATGTTTTTAAAGAAAACCAAGAAACATATATTACTGTTTACTCCACATTTTGTAAAAACATCATTCAAGAACACAATTAATATAATTTATAATAAGAATCTCTTCCGGTTTTCACAACATCAGCAAGCAAATATTCTGGTTGTATATTTGAGGTCCATGCTTATATATTACCTTTTTAAAATTAGTGTTGTTGCTACCAATACTCCTCTGTAAAGCCCCAAAGCTTCTGAATTACTGCTGGGGTCATGTCATTCACCTGAGGGCCATGGTTTGGTGGACACATTACCTAATGATATGTAGAATACATTTCCTTTTTGGTTTTCCTTTTTTTTTTTTTTTTTAAGATAAGAGGTTGGTGCAAACTCTCTCTCTTTAAAAATTAGTTGTGAAGTATTTTCTTCTTTCCTTGGAGACAATTTTTATTTATCTCAATTTTCTGTAAAGGTGGGTTGAGGGTAACATTCTGTCTGGGGGAAGGAGAGGAAAGACCACTGCTTCCAATAGGATTGACTGCATCAATTTCAAATTCCTTTGGACTGGAAAAAGTAGCAGAATTAGGCCAGAAATAAAAATGGGAAGAGCCAAAAAGTGAATAAAAAAAATAAGTTATGATCAGCAGATGGCTCATTTATTCTGAAGGAGGAGAAGAAATGAAGTCCTAGTTTTTTGTGTCTCTCTGTGAGTAACTCAGATTCTCCCAGCTGGTAGCACAGCAAAATTCACCCCCAGTCTGATGTTTATGAGCTCTCTCTCAGACAGCCATAAACTAATCACACAAATGCCACAAAATACAGAAAATCAGTTTCAGCTGGAGAGCAACAGTCTCCAGGCAATTTCAACAGCACCAGTGTCACAAGGACCATCTCACTCGCAGGAGTCAGCTAGTGGCTTCTGCAAGCCTGTCAAGCCAAATCTCTCAGCACACACTTCTTTTCCAATATTCCTAAAACTATATAGATATCTTAAAAAAATTCACTTGCCCAGATATAAAACTGCCAGAGAAGCCCAGGTTTTTGAAGGGATCCCCATTGTTACTGAATTTAATGGGTTGATCCCATCGTCATGTGATTTTTCAAATGTGTGGACTTTGGAGGACTTACTCAGGCAAGAATACTGTGGCCTGAGTCACCATATCACTGGTGGGACAGGAGATCCCAGTCTTTTATGTATAGATCCCCATGGTTGGGGGGGGTCTGTGCTGAGAGGAGTACAATGCATGGTGGGGGGTGTTGGAATATCTGGCAATCTGGTAGGAACACAAATGGTTCAAAGCAGACAGGCATTGTAGCATTTGGATCACTTTTCAATTCCTCACAGATCTTTTAATGAAAAGGTGAAATTTGCCCTGCAAAGGGAAGGTTAAAAACATGGAAGTATTCATCAAGCAAAACTGGATTCAGTTTGTTGTAGATCCCGTACACAGATCTGTGATTTACTGGAGGCTGTAAGTAATGTTTAGAGTTCCCTGCCATGGCTCTTAATTATGTTGTGCAGAGCTCCAAACTTCTTTAAAGTTGTAGCAGACAAGTATGATTTGCGTGTTTAGGATCAGGGTGATTCAGTCAACCACACAAAAACCTGTGGCCTCAGTGAGTGCACTGGCATAGAGAAAGCTCAAAGTCTGCTGAAAGGGGGCTCTGCTGTTATCAACTTTAGCTATTCTCTTACGTTATTATAAGCCAAAAGTAAGGAGAAATTTGAAAGTAATGGATGTGAATGAATTTCTACTATAAATCAGGGGAAAAAATCCAGCTAAATGGAAAAATTGCTTTTAGAGGCTGCACATCCTACTGCCCCATCAGCTGCGTTTCAATTTTTTTCCCCCAGACATAAAAATAAGATAGTACCCAAACCAACAATTCCATTCTTAACTTGCAATTTATGGCATAGCAACAGTTCTCCAAAAGGATGCTGGATTACTGGGCTCTATGTTTGCTTTCATCTATCAACATTCTGGAATTATGCACTTAATTCAGTATTTCTTAAGTTTTAACTATGATCATGCTTTGATAATTGAACTACACCCTGGGAATGGGATATGTTTCTGATACCTGGCCATCACACCCACCACTAAAGAAACACGGCAGAAGTAATGTAATGACTTTTTCGGTAAATGATGTAGAGATTTCACATACTTTCTGAATGGATGAATCAAGCAATTTACCTTTCATCAAAAGGTAGCTTTACAGGATTAGTAAACTTCATGGGAAATAACAGATGAATGACTGTGCTCTCATTGAAGTAATTGCACTGGGCAGGTCTGTGTGATCTCTGACACCTTCGCAACCACCCTTTTCAGTCCTGAAACTGATTACAGATTCCTGCTTCCCTCGCCTTGCTGGACAGAACGGTATTAACCGTTTATACTGAGCAGTGAATGCAGTTGAAGGATATACTAGGGAGAATTCTCCAGGGTCTTTACTGCCTGTGACAACTCATTTCTACACCTGTGATTTGACTTACTAGAATTTTGCTCCTGCTTTTCATAGAAAATGAGTCTAAACCACCACAGAGTTTAGGCACCCTCTAGTACAAACAGGAGATACCAGGCTGGCCAGGGCAATTTTCTGGCATCCCAGAGTTTTGGTGGCAGATGCAAGTGTTGCCAAGCCCACAAAAGTGATACTGTTGACAAGCTAGGCTCCCAGATTGCACTTGAACTTTCAGGAAATATTTTCGGAGTTCTTAACCCTACATATTTTTTGTGGATGCATTTCAAGAATGACTTGTTAGCTTGCAAAGTGAAAGAAACCTTAAAATGACTTGATAAAGCAGGTTACCTTCACAGTTGTAAATTAACTGTATGCATTTCGCAGGTGAGACATGTAAAGGAAGGAGGTTTGCCAGAAGTCTGTGCTCTATTACAGTTCAGGGTTTGGCTTGTGATCCTGTGCAATACCCCTGCCCATTCACTCATGAGTGACTACTTTACTAGTCAGAAGTATCAAATGACTGGTTTTGTTGTTTGTCATTGCACAGAAAGCAAACTAGAAAAGCTTGCTTGTATAAAATGAGTATATTATTAATCTCCTATTTTCCATGTCAGTGAGTCAAGAGAATTAGTGCATTTTGTAAATCCGACATCCTGATTGCTGGCATCAGCTGCAGGCTGGGTATTGCACAGTTAATAACCTCAGAAAGGTAGTGTGTTGTCTTTTGTGCAAGAGGGATGGACACAGTGCTAAGGAGTTCTCTGCTAACTGGATTTGCACACTACTTGAAAGGAACAAAGTGTTCCCATCCCTCTATCCAAAAATAGAAAAGGGAGAAACAATACTTCTTCAGGCATTTGCCAAAATGATAAGGGGTAGGAAAAAAAAACACTTCCAGCTCTACTTTAAGCTCACCAAACTGCTTCTTTACCTATTCCCGTGCTGACGCTGCTGATCACAAGCTCCTGAAAGTCCCACCTCATCTGTGCAGGGTAGTGAGAAACAGCAACATTATCTGTCCTGGATTTTAAAATAAAATCATTTGAGAAGGAGAAAAAATGCTAGCGAACTTCTGAAGGAAGTGACAGACTCTTTGATGGCAAAATCGGCATGTCCAGGCCTGAAACCCCACCTCTCACATGTTGTTCACTGTACATTTAGGTCACTGAAGTACATCTTCAGGGAGGGGCTGACTCCTGAAAGCTTCAAGATACATTGCTTCCTGTCTCCCTAATCAGCTGTGCAATGGGGTAAATTTAGAAACAGAAGGCAGCACAGGAGTGCTGGCAAGTGGTTTTAGAGCACATTAAAACCTGTTTTGGAAAAGTCAGAACAGGTCCTGCATCTCTCCAGCTCAGGCTCTGAGCAAAATAATAAATGACTTGCATACATTTAACACCTTTCATCCCCAGAGAGCCCACAGTGTTTTATATAATAGGAGTTATCGCCTACCCACCCATGAACAGGCACCTGTGGAAGGCAGGCAGGCTGTATGGGCCAGATGGGGCTCAAGTGTGTTAAAGAGGAAAGTGAAGATGATCATCTCCTCTATTCAAACACACAGGAGGAATTTAGGTGGGTACATGAAATACCCAGGTTGGAATTTAGCCAGGAAAACAATGTATGAAATAGTCCTTGCTTGGCAATAAGCACAGTGAATTGTTTAATGACCCTGAGCCAAACACAGACCATTTCATCTTAACTTATTGAAACTGCTCCCAAACATGTTTATATTCCAAAGAATTCTCTTTCAAGTCTCATGAAGCTTAGGGCAGAATTGTGAACAGCAGAAAGTCAGCTACAAGGAAGACCTTTCTCAGCAGGGAAAAAAGAAAAAAAAAATATTGTAAAGAGAAAGTTTTGAGGTGAAGGGGGTGGGAAATATGCCACTCCCTTAAGGGAAATATATACCAGTAAACAAATGATGTATAAGTCTGCAGGCCATCATTTTTACCACACTGCTCTGTACCAGAGAACGTGCAAAAGACTGTTCCATTAGAAAGGACCACACACTTCTTTGGCTGGATTTTTTCCCCTCTTACCCAGTTTGATGCTTTTGTTTTTGCCAAGACTGGTATCTGGGCTTAGCTTCAAGCTCATCAGTAGTTCCCCTAGAGTTTCAGCCAAAAATACATCTTTTCCACAAAGGCTGGATGATTTTCAGGATGATTTTACTTCTCTGCAGGAGGTTTTTCTCCTACTAAGTGGGAGTTGTGCTCAATCTATTGTATCTTGGCCACAGTCAAACTCGACTTGCTGGGTTAATTCACAGACAAATTGCAGTATATTTAGTTAGAAGACAGACAGCACTAAAGCACCTTTTACCACAGTGGAAACATTTTGTCCAGTTTATTAAAGCAGCTGAGCTTAATTAAAGAATGTTAATATTTTTAATAGAAGAAAAAAGCAGGTACCAAAAGACATCTTAAGCAGAGAAAGGGCCAGTGTTTGGAAACCAAAACTGAACAAATGGAAATAATAAGTAAAGTTTTTGCTGGTTAGTTTGTTTTAAATTCTTAATATTTTTTATTTTTATTTTACTTTTACACCGTTGGTATGATCATCCATTGTAAGGAATTAACAGACAAAGTTACAGAGTCAGAACTGCACCTTTCCAAGGGGTTATCTTAGCTAACAACAAATTGCAGGAGCAACAGGGGTTGTCAGTTGATGTAAGGAAGGGGTCCATTCATCTGAATCTCTAGGAACCTGCATTTTTTAACCTAGTGCTTGAACTCTAACAGTGGCCCCAGTTCTTACAGTTGGTGCTCAGGAATGGACCTAAGAGCTCAGCTAGATCGCCCAGCCCCCTCAAGGCTGGGTCAGGTCCATCCCATTTCTGAGAGATGCTCATCTAACTTGTTCTTTGAGTTCTGACATTGTAAGAGCTACTACAGCCTCCTCAGACACCCCAACAAGATACTCAGAGGAGTAAACGAAGGTTTTCTTAACCTAGTTTACCTTACTCCAATGTAACTTCTCATCCCCTGCTCTGTGGATAATAGATTGATAGAAGCAGTTGCTTTTTACTCGAAGATCATCTTTAACAATTTAATCAGTTTTTCTTTAGATAAATGACCCAACTACTGTAATCTTCCTCTCTCACATTTTCCTTATCATCACTGCTCTCCTCTGAACCATGTTCAGTCCCTGTCTTTCATCAAATGCTGTACCCAAAAGGCTGACCAGCACTGCAGCTGCTCACTGATATGAACCAGCATAGGATTCCTCTTTGCCTGTTGTATTTGCATTTGTGCATCTCATAAGAGCATATGCATTTATCTCTCAGTTAAATAACAGATAAATGAATTTTGTGATGTTCTCCCGAGCCACAAAAGCAATTTTATCTCCTGAGCTACTAGGTCCTAATCTTTGATTCCTGTAGCTGACTACTTCTGAGAACATGCTTGTTTATCTGTCTCAATTGGTTTGTCTCCATGTTTTCTCTAAACACTTCACTGTCTGATCTTGTCTTACAGCACACTGGGAGTCCCTACAAATTTTGTGTGTGTGTATTTCTAAATACAATCCACAAGTATATGCAAGTGTATTAATGCATATAAATGCATAAAATGTAAACATCTTGGCTGAGACCTGAGTATTTGAATAACACAGAAAGTATAAAATTCATTTCTACAGATGACGTAATGGGAAAAATAAAAGAAAAAAAAGGCAAAAAAAAGCCACTCTAATCAGTGCTAGAAGTAGAAGCAGCTAGATCACTCAGTTTGCCTACTATGGGATATAAAAATCTCCTCTTTTTTCCAGTAGCAGACTAGGTCCAATGCAAGGTCCAAAGGGCTGATTCAAAATCTAAGGTCCCAGAATTATAGAACTGTTATGGTTGGAAAAGACCTCGAAGATCATTGAATCTGACCTTTGACTGGACACCACCATGTCAACTAAACCATAGCACTAAATGCCACACCCAGTCATTTCTTGAACACTTCCACAGATGGTGACTCCACCACTTCCTTGGGGTGATGAGGGTGCTCTTGATCCCCTCATCCAGATCATCAATAAAGATATAAATTAGAACTGGCCCAAATACTGAGCACCAGGGAACCCGTTGTGACCAGGCCCCATCTAGATATAATTCCAGTCACCACCACTCTCTGGGCCTCCTATCCAGACAGTTTTTTACCCAGCAAAGAGTGCACCAGTCCAAGCCACAAGCAGCCCATTTCTCCAGGAGAATGCTGTGGGAGACAGTACTGAAGGCTAGACTGAAGTCCAGGTAGACAACATCCACAGCTTTTCCCTTATCTACAAAGTGAGTCACCTGATCATAAAAGATAATCAGGTTGGTCAAGCAGGACCTGCCTTTCCTAAACCCATGCTTCCCAGAATTCTAGCTTCAAAGGCACCCTGAATCTGTTTCAAATGCTTGGACATCAACTCGTCATCTTATATTCCACTGCTGCTGTTCTAACAAAGGCATGCCTAGCAACAAAGCCAGAGCACAGAAATACTTATACTCAAGTGCAGAATAAATCCACATGTTCATACATTTTAAAGCAGTGTAGGCCCACCCATGGAGGGAGTTTAAATCTTCAAAAACAAAAGAAACCCCAGCAACTGTCATGGGATCTTGGGGATAGGGAAGTAATCCAAAAACATCTTAATCTCTATTTAAAAAGAATAACTCAGGCAAGTAGCACAGTATGTGCTACTTGTCAGTGGAACATGGCACTCAGTTGTATTAGGCACCCATTAGGCGTTTAATCTCTGCCATGAGTAAACACTTTGCTCCATAATGTACCAGTTCCCTGTTTCCATAGCCACACACACACATCTGTGTTTGTGTATGCACATGCATGACTGTCCAGTTACAGAGGGCACACATGTTAAGATGCATAATGTGGATTATGCATTAATCTTGAAGGTAAACTTCAGTGTAGACAAATCTGATCTGCATCCATCTCCTCATCTGTCCTAGCTTAAAAGCTAAAGATGCATTCTCACAGGGGGCAGTGATTGGCAACCCAACTTCTCTTACCCAGCTCACAAAAGCTGACTATTCAAAACTGGTTTCTTGAGAGGCAGCACAGTGGAATACCATGTGTGTTCATGTTCTCTCTCATTATTCATTGTTTTTCTGATTGAAATGCTTCTACATCACATCTAAAAACTCGAAGATTGAAAAATAAGCAACAACTTCGCAAACTTTATAACCAAGATGGCACTTCTACAGTTTTGTTTTCCTTTTGAAGCCTAGAACAAATATAATGCTCATGAGAAACTGAGTTGTCATTAGGCAGGAAATTAGTGTTTATATACAGTGTGTCTATATATAGACACATACACAAATGTGTGCAGCGTTATTCTATGCCTGTATATCTATACAGTGATGCAAGATTTTTTTTCCCCCTCACACTCGTGATCAATGTACTCTCATACCTAAATGATTATTCTGGCTTCCATGCAGCAGATCATTAAAAAATCCTAATCTAAAAAATAGCTAAAAACCTAAGGATTTAGGCATAAAAGTTTTCAGAGAAGGAAGAGTTGGTGCACATTAATCTATCAGTGGTAACTGTTCACTCTTGTCTTCCATCAAATACAAGGAAATTCAAGTTAACTGGTAAGCAGCGGGAGAAGGGCTAACTCAAGTCAGTTCACCCTTCCTCCTGAGTGTCCACATCCAAGTGGAAACCATCATTTGATATGCACTAACATATTGCCTTTCTATAAAACATTTCTATGTGCATCAGATGCATACTTTATACTATCTTGCAAAAATTATATTCATATGTGGTGCTGCCACTGAGTAAAAGAGTCCCAGAATAGCACAGTTTGAGAGTGAATTAATAGGAAGCACTTAATGCTTTACTCTCAAAGCATTTTGCAAACATTAACATTTCAGTGCTCCCAAGACACAAGTAGAACCATGCACACAGCCTTGCTTAAAGGCCCAGCAGAAAGGCAGATGTGCCTTTACATGGTGGGAGTCATCTTTATTCAGGGCAGTGCATACCCAGGCAGATTGCACATGACTACATTTAAAAAAACATCTTTATCCTTTTTCAGTTTCAGTTGTCACCAGTGCACTTACTTGAATAACGTGGTCGTCTGTTAGATATCAGTGATGTTAAAAATTAAATGCAAGCAAATGTGAAGAGACAAGTGCACCAGATATCTTCACTTGGTTAGAAGTGACACATTTCCAAGAGCAGCTAAGAAAAACTGGCCTTATGCAGCGTCACTACAGGTCTGCTTCCTTCCTATTTTCATGGACCTCACCAGACTCCATTACTTTTTTTTTCAAGGTGATGATAAAGCAAAATCCACATATCACAACAGTAAATTTAATCAGCACAGATGACAGTTGTAAGAAACCTGAGTCTTCCTGCAATCATGAATTTTCACATAAAACCAGCTTATTTTCCAAACCATGACTAGTATATGGATGAGAGGAACTTGGATACTGATATCACTGCTTGGGTGACAGGTTTTCTAGCATTCTTGCCACTAAGCTGCAAAGTGAAATTTGTATTTCTCAGTGATCTATTGGTGCTTATCACATTCAGATTACTTAGAAGAAGATTTATCCATAGAAAGATAACCAGATCCTGAAAGGCTGTTCACAGGAACAAAGACCCGTAAAGGGTAAGTAATTTCTTAAGTGAAAACAAAAATTAAGAAATAAAGGAAGTCACGTAGTTTTATACACTGATGAATATAAATAAAATCCCAGGGCTTTAAAGCAGTTGGTAGAATCACCTGTGGGCAGGGATGAAGGGGGTGGCAGGTACAGGCTGCTGCAGCAGCAGAGCTTTAACAAGCCGAGCAGTTGTTACCTTTTTGTAGCACTGACTTTTCACACCAGCAGCCTGAATTTCTCCTGTACAGCAAGAGTAATGCTCACCCACAGCCTTTGATTTTGCCAGCAACATCTTGGACTACAAAGACATTGGTGAGGGCTTTCAGGCTGAAGGCCACTGTTCTGAGCAGAAGGAACCTCACTGCCATTTGCTGTGAGGTGTCACCATCTAAATCACACCATTTCTTAGCACTGGGGGTCTGGGATTTTGTCATATACACACATAACCAGTTATCTCCTTACAACTGTAGACTTTCAAAGTCCACGATTACAGCTGAACCTCTGAGAGGCCTCTGGGCCACACTTGTCAACAGTGGATGATGTCTATGAAAGGATTACATCACTTGGTGAATTCTGAAAAGGGTCCCTCAGTCAAGAGAGCTAATTGTATTTGTATGCCTAACATGAAACTATGAGAGAAAGACTGAATCAAACTGTCAGCTTAAAAAAACCCCCATCACTGTCAGCATCAGGTTGAAGTTCTGGGTAGGAGTCGTCCAGTAGGCACAGGGGCACCCTGTGCCCCTGCTAGGACAGCTGGCTGTAGAAACCAAAAATAATAAAATAACCAACTTTTCTAGTCTCAAACAAGATCAGGAAACCACCATTATTCAAAAAAATCATGCTTCCCAATAACCGTCCTGTAACAGGAATTGGGCAGCAGCACTTTTGGAGTCAGTCTGTAATTTCTGTTATATATTACAGACTTTAAACAGGATTCTGGAGAGGAGGAACTCTGCTCTCCTCTGGGGATGAACAGCACTTAGCACTACAATCCCAGTTTTTAGGTGTTAGGAAAGCAAAACTCACATATGGTAAATACAATAAATAATTTAAAACATGTGAGAGCAGCTAAGAAATAAGACCTATGGGAGGTGGAGAAAGGGCATTTCGGGTGAGATCCAGTGCACCATTTTTAAGGAGCTCTAGTTGGTTGTTGCAGAACATTGAAGAAAAAGCCTCTTGGGTGCTCCTGACCCCTCCCTTTAAAAAAACCCTGCAAATCCAAACCAACAAACAACAGAACCCCCATCAAAAAAACGATGACAATAAAACCCCAAGCCCCCCTGCTAAGAGAGAGAGGAAAATCTAATAAAATTACTTTGCCTCTCATGTTCTAATACAAGCCAATTTAATACAGAAAATACTGTCATCAGAGTGACCAACTTCATTCCCACATAGAGATAATAATACCAGTCAGTGACAGCCTTTATCTGTAGCATTCACTGGTATGACCTCTGCATTAAGACAGAGGAGTATGTTTGGAAAAGTAAACATCATGATTTTTCCACAAAAACCATTAGGCAGATTTGTCAGATGTACTGGTATTTATACGCTTCTCATTCAACATACTTTCTCCATCTGTAGAGAAAAATACATCAGCGGTTTCCTTTAAGAGGCATCAAGTACTGGATAAGTTCTACTGTATATTCTAAAGGCAACTTGTTTCTTCAGTTAGTGTTGGTTTTACCATTTCATGTAAACCAAGATCTCTCATGCTGTACAGATGTCTTCCTATTTTGATGACACCTAAATTTAGAGGGTGCAGAAAACCACTGTTAGCAATAAGAAGTGGTGACAAGGGACAAGAAGCACACTTTTACTCTTCAACGTGAACATATAAATGCTGGATGCTGATACTATAAATAAAATCAATGGTCCCATTTAATGTCCAAATGAAACTCCAAAACAGGAGGTGCTAGACAGATCGTAGCCTGATTTCAAATCATTATTTTGTAATGATTCAAGATGAAAAATGCTTTTTTTGGCTAATAACTTGCACTTGCTTCCTTGGAAGCGTACTATTTCTGACTTAATGAAATTAATACTTTTTATTTTTAACTAAGTGTTGAAAATATTTCAAAGAGCATTGCCAAGTGAGCCTCGAACACCTGGAACAAATATCCTGCTTTGCAGTAATACAGTCTATTTATGGTTGCCTCAGAAGGTCACTCATACTTCAACTACTGCAGTATGTCACCACTTTATAAATGAGAGTGATATCAGCAAATAAAATAGGTGCCTTATCCTTCCCTGGCACTGGTTTTCTAATCCGAGGTGCAAGGTGTGATGTTAGGCTTAAATTTAAAGGACCTGGGTGACTAAAGATGGCTATGAGGAGTACAAGACAAAAGGACAGAAGCATCAAGCCCTGGACCCTTAATTAATAAAACACAAATGGACTGAATTTCACAGGTTTGGGGCATTTTGGTGCTTAATAGCAGTAGTAGCTCTGGAACTGCTAAATGCAAATAGTGTACAACTTTGGCCACTACATTAAAAAAAACCCCACTTTTCAGAATTTCTCTTTTAGAGAAGGTCAAAATTAATGAATCCTGTCAAGATATGTTAAACTAAAATCTTCAGATACTTTCAAGGTATGTCATTACATATTTTCCAATTCATAAGTCAAAACTTGGAAATTAGAATAGTGTGTCTTTATTCATAGTCTGCCACAAATTAATGGATAAACTTAGCCAAAAATGTATCTGCCATCTGAACATGGCAAGCATATCTGCAAAAAGTGGATCCTTTTCTTCTAGTAGATAATCAGATGTTCTGTTACCAGCTCTCACTATAGTGCCGAATGCAATTAAAGAATTGTTTTACACAAGCTGCCTGACGCTCAGCAGAACCACTGTCTCTTCATTATTGCAAGGACACGGAGATGTATACTTTAATGTTAAGCCTTCACTGACATTAGTGGGACTCATTTGTCTCTCAGGTGAGCTTGCACACCATCTTTGCAGGATTGGAGTTTATGACTACAAAAGCAGTAACAAGGGGGACAAGAACAGACGCACTACAATAGGCATTCCAACAATTCAATGCATCCATCTTACTGAAGGAAATCATATCTTTACATACCACTGAATGTTAAAAACAAACAAAGAAGTTTAAGCACAAAGTATATATTTATAACAAATAAAACAACTGAAAAAGTATTACATAAAGAAAAAATAATGTAACAGAATGTACTTAAGTACCTAGCTTACAGTCATGCTCGTATCTAAAAATAACATTGGTAAGTAATATATATAATTTTGGACATAATTCTCTAACATACAACATGATTCTGTGATTCTAAATGTGGAGAGTACTTTTTCCAAGATACAGAACACAAATTATTTTACACAGGCACACCTGTTAATTTGTATAAAAAACATGCTTGTAAGTGAAAAGGTCACTGTAGTACTAATTTACCATGTAGTGTTAATCATGTTGAAATCGTCTCTTCTCCTTTTGCATTGGTGAGCGCCAACACTGAATGGTACAATATTTGATCCATGTGGTTTACTGACACTGCAACCTGTTTCCAAGCAGTAGCCCTGCCCGGGTGTTAACAGCACAGTACTGTACAGCCCCATCTGTCTGCATATAGTGTATTTATAACTAAAAGCTATTACAATTATTACAATGATTTCTGTTTCAATATATACAACAGTATAAAATACTACCCGAAAAACTTTTGTATTTCAAACAATTTTAACCACTTCATCAAACAATGCATTTGCAGAATTAAAAAAAAAAATAACCCAAATTAATGCTGATTGCCAACAGTACAGCATCTCTATGGTATGTTTCCTAATAAATGAGAAAATGGAAGTGTCTTATAATCAATTAAAATAAGTATCACAAAACATAATTAATGTTAGAGCAGTTCAAGGATTCCCAGTTTGTCAGTATCTACCCTAAGCAGTGCTACTCAAATACAGTATAAGCCATTTAGTGTTTCTACAATGAGAATAAAACATTCAAATATTAAAGCTGCGACAAACACACAAAAGCAAGGAAAGAAAATTTGTTCTGTACTCATTTCTGTTGGAGCAAGGTACAGCATGTCAGGAGTTTGCACTCGGTGCATCATATCTGGTTGTGTCTACAGACTGAGGAATGAGAGGCTGGAGAGCAGTGCTGCAGAAAGGGACTGGGGTGTCCTGGTCCATGGCAAGTTGAACATGAGTCAGCAGTGCCTGGCTGCCAGGAGGGCCAAGTGTGTCCTGGGGGGCATCAGGCAAAGCATCGCCAGCTGGTCGAGGGAGGGGACTGTCCCGCTCTGCTCTGCAGTGGGGAGGGCCTCACCTTTAATATTGTGTGCAGTTTTGGGCACCACAATATAAAACAGATATTAGGCTCTCAGAGAGCAAAGGCCATAAGGATGGTGAAGGGACTGGAGGAGAAGCCTTATGAGGAATGGCTGAGGTCACTTGGTTTGTTCAGCTTGGAGAAAAGGAGACTGAGGAGAAACCTCCTTATAGTCTTCAACATCCTCATGAGGGGAAGTAGAGAAACAAGTATTGATCTCCTCACTCTCATGACCAGTGACAGGACCCAAAGGCCTGAAGTTGTGTCAGGAGAGGTTTAGGTTAGATATCAGGAAAAGTTTCTTCACGCACAGGCTTCCCAGGGAAGTGGTCACAGCATCAAGCCTGTCTGAGTTCATGAAGCATTTGGACAATGCTCTCAGGCATATGATGTGATTTTTGGGGTGTCCTGTGCAGGGCCAAGAGTTGCACTTCATGATCTTGATGGGTCCCCTCCTACTCAGTATATTCTATGGTTCTGTATGAGCTACAATACCTGGATACAACTGTGGAAGACAAATGAAATGGAATCAACTCTGACTTTCCTTGCTGTTGTGGTTTTATGTCAGACCATTCAAGTTATAACAACTTAGTGTCCTTTTTTTTCTCTCCTGAAGGGAGTGAGAGAGAAGAATTCATAATAAAGTTGCAAAAATGCTACTAAAATCCCTATCTTGGACACAATACACTGCTTTAGGAGCTACTGTGTCATTGCACAATATAAGTGGCCTATTTATCGCTGAAGTATTGGTGTAGCAGAATATATTTGTCATTATGGATGTGTTTTAAAAATTAGTATTTTAAAACTTGCTTGTATCCCATAACAAGCCACAAAATTTTGTGTTTTTCAAACACTAATATCCTTACGTAAAATAGTAAGTTTACATTTATAGTGGCAAATTTCAAATCTCTGCCTCTGCTGCTCCAGTTTTTAAAATGAACTTGGTTCAGAGTTTTCGTTCTTTACATCATCCTAAAACAGAACTATTTCTGAAGCATAAAAAAAAAATCCAAATGGCAATGATAATATCTGGGGGTTTTTTTGTGTGTTTTGCTAATTCATTCCTAACTTGAAAAATAATCAACATCTTAAAAAGCAAAACAATAAAACCCCAAAAATCTCTCCTCAGGAATAGTCCCTGTTAAGTGAGATGTTTTTTTCAAAACCAAGTTACACACCTGCAGTATCTTTAGAGTCATGTTATACACCCTTGAAAATAAAGGCTCATGTTGAGAATGGTGACAGGCCCTTAATTATAGAGGTGTTAACTAGTGACACTTTTTCATCAGAAAAAGCCCAAAAGCCCCACAAAAAATCATAGCTTATATTGAAAGTTTGATTCATGCTCATTTTGTTCATTTAAAAATACTCTTTGGAAACTTGTGTCAACTCCTGCAGACAACTTAGTGATACATCTTTTCCTGTTAAAAAAAAGATAATTCATATTCACCTCTACCCCATGCTAAGCTCTACTACTAATATACACTTCATTACCTGCTCATGTCACCATCTAACACATATCTTTACATTCTTCTACATATAGTGTCCAGGGCTTATTTTTCACCAAACAGAATTTGATAACTATTACACTTAGAAGTTTTAATTGAGGATTTTTTGGTGTTCTAGCCTTTCCATTGCAACGCACAGTGACATTAATGGTTCAGACTTTTTGTCCATGCTAACTTGAGAGAAATTTTTCACCAATTTTTTCCCATTGAGGATTTTAAAATCTAAACTCAGAGATCAAAACTGAAAACCAGAAGAGAGATTAGATGCATGTAATTTTAAAATGGTTTCTGCTACTTTAAAATGCATTTAAAAATTGTACATACAACAGTATTTTAACTTTTACATTGCTGTTATCAGATTCTAATTCAAAATCTTGCAAATATACACGAAAAATAAGCCACTGGTCATAAATTCTAATGATTACATTCAAAACTAGCCTTTAAAAAAATAAAAAAGTTACAGGCAAAACATACTGGTTTATGTACTCACTAGCTTATCAGGCTACAATAGGCATGTTTTAAGTATAAAAAAGCAGACAATTCAGATTTAAATAAGACTGTGTGAAATCAGAAAAAAACCCTTAGATTTCACTATTAAAAAAACCCAAGAACACCTATAATTACTTCTCATCCTACAGCTACAGTTAAACCAACTAACAAAAATAATCAAAGTATTGATGACAAACAAAAGTTAGGCTAGAGTATGTGGCAACAATCAAAGTTCATATATGTTTCTATGTAAAATGACTCATGATTTACTATAACATATGAAGAAGAGCACTTCGTGACTAATGAAAGAGCTACTAGTAGAAACACTTAATGCCAGTCTTCAGCCCTCCTTTAAGTTGTATCTCCAAATCAGTATTGACTTCTTTTGACCAGATACATCATTTTTGGCTTGTCACCCGAGTATGTCATGTTTTACCACTTGTCACAGGCAGCAGTAGACAACTAGCTAAGCAAACTACAAGCAGTGACATGCAGAAATTAACTCTCAAATCTGAGTACTTAGATAAAATGATATGCAAGCGCACACTAGGACAGAAGGAATGGCATTTGTCATCCAAATAGGCTCATCATCCCTCCCCACCCCCCTTGAACAGTAGTTGCAACAGCAATAGAAAAAAATCAAGATGTCTGTTCTTCAGAGTCAACTGTGGAAAAAAGTCAGCAATATATAACAGCAGCGATGGACAAGGAAGAGCAAACTGAAAGAATCTTGTTGAATATTTGTTCATTTACTTTTTCTGAACACAAGCCAAAGTGTGCCACACTGGCTTGTTCTGAACTTCAGATACAGATGTCCTAATCTCCTTAGATCCTTCACAGATTTAGAATTCAGTCTCCCTGAGGCCCCTATAACCAAGTAAGAAAACTCTCTTTATCTAGCTTGGTGGCTGCCAAGACAGATTCCATGTCATTAAGGATGTCAGAGCTCAAAGCCTCTTGCAGACTTGGCATCAGTTCTTCTCCTTCTATATTCATCCCATCTCCTTCCAGTGTCCCAAGGTCCACATTTGTCCCTGGAATGGCTTCAAGGTAGTCTGGGAAACGGTTCTGATGGGATGGTATGTTACTTTGGCCGATACTGTCACCTAGTTATAACACAAAGTAAGATGGATATTAAATATACTGGAAGTACCAAACCTATAATTTAACAGGACAACTGGTTAAAGGTTAATAATGTATCTCTTGCATTATACAAACAATGTGATTCACAGAAATCCATCACAAAACCCAAAGGTAACTTGAATACACGTAGATGTACAAAGAACATGTCTTTGTTTCAAATTTTCATCTACGCAACCCAAATCTCTACAGATCTTTGATGTCATTTAGCATAATTTGATTTTTACACTTAAAGGAAAAAGACAATACTGAATCAAATACAGTTTTGGAGTAGTATTAACAACACTGGAGGAGATACTATTCTTAGCTCAGAACAAAAAATATACTTTAAAAAGCAAATTCCTTATAATACACTCAAATTCCTTATAACAACAAGAGTGATACTGTTTATGAGCAATCTCCCATCCTTCCAATACAGTTGATTATCAATATGTTTTTTACAAATCTAACCATAATATTTCTATTACAGAAATAGGGGAAATAGAAAAAAATAGAAAAAGGTAGAAAAACAATGCAAAAAGTATCACAGCTTCTCAGAGTTAATTGTTTTCATTGCAAATGGATACAAGTATATTAGGAAAACATGCATTAAAAAATGAACACAAAACCAGACCTGTATCCATCTCATCAACACTGTTCAGGAAGTCATCTGGGGTTCTGGGTACACTGTAACTGCTCATGCTAAGTCCACTATCTGTGCTTTCATCTCTGGAGTGATATGTTCCACTGCAACAGAAGAAAGAGAAAAAAAAAGAGGGGTTTTGAAGAAAAACAGAGGATTACAGAAGAAAATAAAACAGATGCTTGTTTTCAACCAATTCAAGGGCTTTGGAAACACTGTTGTCCTGAGAAATGTTCTACTGTGATAAAAAAACTGAAGCCTTTGTCTGGGTGGGACACCTGGGTTGTACTTTATGCAGACCTTTTCCAATTAAAACCATATTATTTAGATTCAATTTAACTTGATGAGAGCATATTCAAGCAGCTTTAAGAAACTGCCTACTTGTGTTCTGCATAATTTTAATATTTTCACACCCACCCACCCACTGCTAAAACCATTGGAAGCATATGAGATAGTCTGTAATGATTATAAAAATAATAACGATGGTTCATCCTTTCATGCTTCCATAAGGATAACAAAAAAATATTTCTAACTACTAATGTCCTCATGTTTAATCAACCACTGAAGTATATTTTTAGGTCACTGCTGTTATAAATAGTTGGAACTCATTTAGCAATTCTTCAGTTGCTTCCCACTGCTGCATTACTACTTGTTCAGTCACATGTCAAGGCAACAGAGTGCCCTAATATAAATCAAATACTAGTACAGAAGCCGTCCTGTAAACAAACCCCGCTCAGAATGATCCTGCTGACAGAACGGTTAACCAAACTAATGGCATGGGGCCTTACATGCACTCACTTTCTTACTGCCATCTTACTGCCAGCACAGCGAGCAAAACCCAGAAAGCCACAGTGGGAAATTTGGGATGGGGTGGGGAAGCTGGCCAGTGTATTGAGTTTACATAGCAAGGTTTTGGTAGCAAGGGGGTCTGCAGGGATGTACCCTGTGAGAAGGCACCAGGAGCTGATCCGACGTCTGACCCAGCTGGTTCCAGCTGGCTCCAAAGTGGTCCAACTGCCCAAAGCTGAGCCCATCAGTGACAGTGGTGGTACCTTTGTGATAACATATTTTTTTAAAAAAGAGTAAAAATGCTGAACAGATGGGAGAGAGAATATGTGAGAAAAACAGCCCTGCAGGCACCAAGGTCAGTGCAAAAGGAGGGGGAGCAGGTGCTCCCGATGCCAGAGTAGAGATTTCCCCTGCAGCCCAAGGTGCAGACCATGGTGAAGCAGCTGTGCTCCTGCAGCCCATGGAGGTAACATGATGGAGCAGAGATCCACCTGCAGCCACTGGAGGACCCTGTGTTGGAGCAGGGGGGTATGCCTTGAAGGAAGCTGTAGTCCATGGAGAGGTCAAGTTAGAGCAGGCTCCTGGCAAGAGCTCTAGCCTGTGGAGAGGAGCCCATGCCAGAGGA